>NW_026863522.1:0-289495 GCF_026571515.1 Ruditapes philippinarum
CTATAGCAACAAAAATAAAGATCTAACTATTCAAAATGGCTGCCACTTAAAACAAAGAAAAGATATTAATTAATCTTAATTAATTCTGTAAAAATAATTACTAAAATAACTTACAAATTTATCAAAAATGTTTCAGTGAATTTAGATAATCTCTAAGGTTCATTTAAATGCCAAAGTGCCTAAAATAAATTAAATAATTAATTAATTAACCTTAGAGAGCTTTTAGAGATCTTACTTTTCCAAAAATTAGCAGCAGAATGACAAAATTGCCTGAGATGCTTGTATAAATGTACTTCTGAATCCCAGAGGGAGCTAGCATCTACCTACAGGCGGCACTGTATGTAACAACTTATCTGATTGGTCAAATTACAGCCAACCAGAATTTACTTAACAAATGCACTAGGCTTATCAGTACTTTACATAACTATTCTAAAAATAGATTATGATTCATGGAACATTTTGCAACAGTATCAATTGACCATGATCAAAGTAATAAACTTTTACAAATATATTCTAAACAATAAAACTAGAAACTAATATCAACTAAACATATTTACAAACATATATAAATGCTAAATCAGTATCTTGTATCTCACTAAGTTTAAGTATCAGGGTAATTAAAAGTAGAACCATTCTCTATATATTGTATGTAAAGAGTCTTAGGCCATGCTAAGTTAACTGTTAAAGAGTGTATCAATAAGTTCTACAAACTATAATCAATATTAAACTAATGAATGATAAGAATGAAATGTCTATAAAACAATACAATATTCAATATGATTAAACTTTAAAATAAACTTAAATCTCAGTTAAAGTTTAAACCCTTAATATTTCTTGAAAAATATGTATGAAGATTATATATGATTAACGTCTTTAGTAATATTATACAATATTATGTAATGATTATGTAAGCTGTTGTAAGTGGAATCCAACTTTACAACAGAAGCATCTGCAGATGTGCTCATTCGTCGGTTATAATGACATTCGTCTTGAAATCCCTTCTGTATATGAACAAAATGAATTGTCTCTTTCATCGGTTATTCGTCGGTTTAAGAAATTCAAATGAGAATTTCTGAAGATGCACCCTATCAAGGGGTCGAACGTCTAGCGGTGGGATACTTTATTTTAAGCGAGATAAAATGGTGCGACACGGAATAATGGCGGATTTTGGATTGTAAACACACGTCAGAGTTAGTATATTTTATAAATTGTATAAACATTGACTATTGAAATTGCAAACTTTATGTGGATGATGTGGGGCTCTGACTTTCCTCGATTTCCTCGAAATCAAAGAGGTCTAGGTTCAATAGTAAAAAAGTAATTGAAGGTAAATAATTAGCAGTAACTGATTTTGTATCCGTGACAAAGTCATAAGATTAAAATAGATAAATACAGAATCCAAAGATAAAGCCAATATCGTGAATTTAAGTTGCTTTTTCTACTTACAACTTACGTAAATATTCATTATTGAGCTGCATAGCAAAATAGATAAATACAGAATCCCTAAAGAAAGCCCAACACGGCAAAATTGAAAATGTTGCAGGCTCGGTTTGATTGAGCCTGTTCATGGACGGTACTGGAAAGTGCAAGTTACCGTCCACGCCCCCTAGCACCGGCTTAAGCAGAATTCAACATTTAAACATGAAATGGTAAAATTAGGCATAATTTAAGTATGATATAACTGTTCACTAAATGAAACTGCTTTTCATCATACCAGTATCTAATTGTCTAATTGCCAATAATATTGTTCAGTAGATCATGAAAACATATCGTAAGGAGCCAAAATTGTCGAGTACAGTTAGTTATCATGCGTACAGTAAGAAATAAGAAAATATTGTAGATATATGCGAAATAGCTATATAGATAGCTAAAAACTGTTCGTGTATTTTGTTTTGCTATTTATAGTAAACATGTTGATGCTATGACTAATTAAATATCTGTATCCATAACGTCTGTTAATGTATTTTTTTTATAAATATGTAAGATTACCGGTGACATTTGAAGTATATCTTCAAATACCTCAAGTACTTTCTCCTTACAATGAAATAGATTATTTATTTTGACTATCATATACAAATATATCTTCCGCTCAGCATGCATTTTATTATTCGAACAAACATTACATCATACAACAAATATTTGATGCAAACTGGTTCTAACCCACATTATTTGTCACTTTCCTTTGCCAATAATTTGTATCGCATCATTTCACGCCGCTTTAACAAGTATGACACCGCTATATGTTCGACCCACTGTATAGGGCTAGTAGGACTAAAACGACAGCATTGGTCAAAATGATTGCTATAATGAAAGAAATAGTTAAAAATGTAATACCCATACAAGATACACCACTAGGCAAAGCAGTTTCGTTGGCATATCATTAGGGGTTGCTCATATTAGCAGAAAGAGGTTCGCGTACAATGCCCTAAGTTGTTGCTTAAGCAGTATCCAATTTGCTTTGCATGGTCTTTTGCAAAGTTCGTCACTGGTTCAAAACATACGTTCCATTTTATGGGCCAAAATTTTAGACTAAAGACTTCTGAAGCAGAAAACGCCTTTTTCCTAGCTATCCCTTGGTTTATCTGACCCTACCCCTTGTGGCATTTTTGTTTCCAAAACTAAAATAATTGAAACAACGCAAACACATAGGTTCTGCAATATCCCAGTGTCTCCAAAGTTTACCTAATGGTGACAATGCCTTCAAAGACAGGATCTGGAGAGACAGAAACTTTGTATGTTTATCTGTTGGAGGTGAAGGAACAAAATGGGGCGAAGTTTTATATATGAATTCGCGCCCCGCTGATTAGCGTGTTTTCGCTCCGCACCACCACCATCATTTATTGTTAATTCTAGAATTTTCACTTGGCGTGGTCTCGTGTTGAAAACACGCTAAAATAGCGTGGTCACTGGGCGAATTTTTATATATTAATCTTCGCCCCGCTCACCCGCTAATAAGTTTGTTTTCGCTCCGCGCCCCGCCGTTTTATTTCTTAAATCTCAATCTGCACCCCCCGGGGGCGACGTTTTACTTTTTAACTTTGCCCGCGACCCCGCTAATTAGCGTGTTTAGCTCCGCGCCCCTACCATTTTAACTAGACTTTTCACTTTTCGGGGCCGGAGGAAGGTAGTCTAGTACTGGTGTAACACTCCAGGAACGATGGTTAGGAAACTACCCTTCTATATGACTGAAATACTGTTGGGAAAAGGCGTAAAATGAAACAATCAAACAAACAGAAAAAACTTTGCGGGGCGCGAGGCGAAACACGAATGGCACAGATCAGTCACGATAGATATCAGTTTGTGTTTAAAGTTACATTATGCCCATCCAAGGGTATATAGTGAGTAAACAGGTGAAGATCAAAATAAGTTTTCATTTTGCCACAAATCCTTTCAATTTAATAATAAACTTTGCATAAACAATAAATAACGCACAGATCCAAACGAAATGTCTGTAAATATCCATTAGTATTTACCTTTAATAACGCTTAGTTTATAAAAAGAGTGGGGCAGTCTTTTTAAATTTAAGGCAGATTTGTAACTTTATTCTAAACACTTTCCAATATCAACTGTTGGTTAAACACCATTTTGGCAGTCATTCTTTTCAAATATAAAGTCAATTAAGCTCAACTTGACAATGAACATATGAGCATAATGTCACTTTAACTTACATCTAATAAGTGCCTTTAACATTTCGAATATAGTTTAGCATTGAAAAGTATAGCAATTTTCCAAATTATGTTTGCTCCTTATCGTAAAAGAATTTTAATAAATTACAAAGTCCGCACACTCTGACAAGGCTCTATATTGTTGGTACCTTATATCATTTAAACGTCAAATGCAAAGATTGGAAATCCATAACACTTATTGTTTATATAAGTTTTACTTGAACGTTTCCTTTTCTGTTGTTTACCTTCATAAATATACGCCAGAATTTGAGTTTCATATTGTGTGTTCAATGCGAAACTGTTGAACAAATACAATCCTTAAAATTTGAATCATAAGTTATAAAGACATGAGGAAAAATTAAAAATCATTCGTGTGAATATATATCAGGAACGTCAAGGAGAGATAAAATCAATAAACATTTATAGCTGATTTCGTATTGTTCTTAAAACTTTGTACCCAACTGGTAACATTTAAGCGTTTCTATTGCTGTATTCAAAGTCTTTCAATATTTATTTGATATTGATTAAACCATTCTTTAATGAAGATGACCATACATACGGTGGCACAAATGTGACATGTGTGTGTTTTTATTTATCTCGTGGCCACGAGATACTTTGTTGTGGCCACGAATTACTAAGTCGCGGCCACGAGATAGCTAAGTCGTGGCCACGAGATACTATGTCCTGGCAACGAGCTACTAAGTCGTGGCCACGAGATACTATGTCGTGGCCATGAGTTACTAAGTGGTGGCCACGAGATAGCTAAGTCGTCACCACGAGATAGCTAAGTCGTGGCCACGAGATACTTTGTCGTGGCCACGAGTTACTAAGTGGTGGCCACGAGATAGCTAAGTCACGGCCACGGGATACTATGTCGTGGCCACGAGTTACTAAGTCGCAGCCACGAGATAGCTAAGTCGTGGCCACGAGATACTATGTCCTGGCAACGAGTTACTAAGTCGTGGCCACGAGATAGCTAAGTCGTGGCCCCGAGATACTATGTCGTGGCCACGAGTAACTAAGTCATGGCCACGAGTTACTAAGTCGTGGCCACGAGATAGCTAAGTCGTGGCCACGAGATACTATGTCGTGGCCACGAGTTACTAAGTGGTGGCCACGAGATAGCTAAGTCGTGACCAAAAGATAGCTAAGTCGTGGCCACGAGATACTTTGTCGTGGCCACGAGTTACTAAGTGGTGGCCACGAGATAGCTAAGTCGTGGCCACGAGATAGCTAAGTCACGGCCACGAGATACTATGTCGTGGCCACGAGTTACTAAGTCGTGGCCACGAGATAGCTAAGTCGTGGCCACGAGATAAATTACCAATCAGATTACACCATTCATATGAATTTACATAATTAACTAGACATGTGCTATAGTACAAGGATGCCCCTACTTCACCAGCCTGTTAAAGTGCCATTTATACTACATATTGACTAGTCAATAATTTTACATTTAGCGTCAATGTGACCCTGATTTTTTACCCAATGACCTCGAAATTATTAAATGTCATCTACTGATCAGGTGCAATGATATTTCTGGGTTATATAAACCATGGCTTATCCCTTCTTAATTATTCATCAGACAATGATTTTACGTTATAGGCTATCAACTGTCCATTGGCAATGTCGCTATCAAATAAAATAAACCAGGACCAATGTAATCATATAAACAAGGTTAACAGGCCATAGTACGTACAAACTGACCAATTCGATCACAAACTTATTGTTTATATAAGTTTTACTTGAACATTTCCTGTTCTGTTGTTTTCCTTCATAAATATACGCCAGAATTTGAGTTTCATATTGTGTGTTCAATAGGAAACTGTTGAAAAAATACAATCCTTAAAATTTGAATCATAAGTTATAAAGACATGAGGAAAAATTAAAAAACATTCGTGTGAATATATATCAGGAACGTCAAGGAGAGATAAAATCAATAAACATTTATAGCTGATTTCGTATTGTTCTTAAAACTTTGTACCCAACTGGTAACATTTAAGCGTTTCTATTGCTGTATTCAAAGTCTTTCAATATTTATTTGATATTGATTAAACCATTCTTTAATGAAGATGACCATACATACGGTGGCACAAATGTGACATGTGTGTGTGTTTTTATTTATCTCGTGGCCACGAGATACTTTGTTGTGGCCACGAATTACTAAGTCGCGGCCACGAGATAGCTAAGTCGTGGCCACGAGATACTATGTCCTGGCAACGAGCTACTAAGTCGTGGCCACGAGATACTATGTACTGTCAACGAGTTACTAAGTCGTGGCCACGAGATAGCTAAGTCGTGGCCACGAGATAATATGTCGTGGCCACGAGTTACTAAGTCATGACCACGAGTTACTAAGTCGTGGCCACGAGATAGCTAAGTCGTGGCCACGAGATACTATGTCGTGGCCACGAGTTACTAAGTCGTGGCCACGAGATAGCTAAGTCGTGGCCACGAGATAGCTAAGTCGTGGCCACGAGATACTTTGTCGTGGCCACGAGTTACTAAGTGGTGGCCACGAGATAGCTAAGTCGTGGCCACGAGATAGCTAAGTCACGGCCACGAGATACTATGTACTGGCAACGAGGTTACTAAGTCGTGGCCACGAGATAGCTAAGTCGTGGCCACGAGATAATATGTCGTGGCCACGAGTTACTAAGTCATGACCACGAGTTACTAAGTCGTGGCCACAAGATAGCTAAGTCGTGGCCACGAGATACTATGTCGTGGCCACGAGTTACTAAGTGGTGGCCACGAGATAGCTAAGTCGTGACCACGAGATAGCTAAGTCGTGGCCACGAGATACTTTGTCGTGGCCACGAGTTACTAAGTGGTGGCCACGAGATAGCTAAGTCGTGGCCACGAGATAGCTAAGTCACGGCCACGAGATACTATGTCGTGGCCACGAGTTACTAAGTCGTGGCCACGAGATAGCTAAGTCGAGGCCACGAGATAAATTACCAATCAGATTACACCATTCATATGAATTTACATAATTAACTAGACATGTGCTATAGTACAAGGATGCCCCTACTTCACCAGCCTGGTAAAGTGCCATTTATACTACATATTGACTAGTCAATAATTTTACATTTAGCGTCAATGTGACCCTGATTTTTTACCCAATGACCTTAAAATTATTAAATGTCATCTACTGATCAGGTGCAATGATATTTCTGGGTTATATAAACCATGGCTTATCCCTTCTTAATTATTCATCAGACAAGGATTTTACCTTATAGGCTATCAACTGTCCATTGGCAATGTCCCTATCATATAAAATAAACCAGGACCAATGTAATCATATAAACAAGGTTAACAGGTCAAAGTACGTACAAACTGACCAATTCGATCACAAACTTATTGTTTATATAACATTTCCCACATGTGCTATAGTACAAGGATGCCCCTACTTCACCAGCCTGTTAAAGTGCCATTTATACTACATATTGACTAGTCAATAATTTTACATTTAGCGTCAATGTGACCCTGATTTTTTACCCAATGACCTCGAAATTATTAAATGTCATCTACTGATCAGGTGCAATGATATTTCTGGGTTATATAAACCATGGCTTATCCCTTCTTAATTATTCATCAGACAATGATTTTACGTTATAGGCTATCAACTGTCCATTGGCAATGTCCCTATCAAATAAAATAAACCAGGACCGATGTAATCATATAAACAAGGTTAACAGGCCATAGTACGTACAAACTGACCAATTCGATCACAAAATTGTCCCAACAAAGAGCTTTATATATAGTCAAAATAAATGTCCCATGGGCTTTGGAAGGTGACTTTCTAATATGATCCTAAAGACAAGTTCAAAGTGAATATCTTCAGTATTTTCAAAGATTAATGTAAAAGTAAGTTGTTAAGTCTAAAAATTTATAATATATATAGTGTATTCTCATTTGGCATTCGACATAGTATCTCGTGGCCACGACTTAGCTTTCTCGTGGCTCGTGGCGACGACTTAGTTATCTCGTGGCCACGACTTAGTAACTCATGGCCACGACATAGTATCTCGTGGCCACGACTTAGCTATCTCGTGGCTACGACTTAGTAACTTGTGGCCACTACTTAGTATCTCGTGGCCAAGACTTAGCTATCTCGTGGCCACGACTTAGTTACTCGTGGCCACGACATAGTATCTCGTGGCCACAACTTAGCTATCACGTGGCCACGGCTAAGTAACTCGTGGCCACGACTTAGTTACTTGTGGCCACGACTTAGCTATCTCGTGGCCACGACTTAGTAACTCGTGGCCACGACATAGTATCTCGTGGCCACGAAATAAATAAAAACACACACATGTCACCTTTGTGCCACCGTACCATTGTCATTATGATAGTAAATGTAAATTTTATCATCGTCAGTTTCATAATAAACATTTTTAGCTCGACTTTTTTTTTTTGAAAAAAAAAGTAGAGGTATTGTTATAGTCAGGTCGGCGTTGCCGTGCCGTTGCCGTTGCCGTCCGAAAACTTGTACCTGAATCATAACTTTTTTATTTCTTGGTGTATTGTCTTCATACTTGGCCACAACAACCCTTGGGACAAGACCTTTCAGTAGACCACACTAACCTTGACCTTCATCCATAAATGACCTTGACCTTCAAGGTTAAAAGTCCAATTTTTGCTTGTTTATGCTGTTATTGGCTGTAACTTTGTTATTTTTGAATGGATTGTCTTCAAACTTGAACATAATAATCTTCAAGGATATCCCTTAAAAATAACCAGACAGACCTTGACCTATACTCATCAATGACCTTGACTTTGAAGGTCAAATTATTGAAATTTTCATTTTTTTGGCTATTATTGGCTGTAACTTTGTTATTTTTGAATGGATTGTCTTCAAACTTGAACATAATAATCTTCAAAGATAACTGTTAAAAATATACCGAAAGACCTTGACCTTCACTTATTAATGACATTGTCTTTGAAGGTCAAATTATTGAAATTTTCATTGTTTTGGCGGTAACTGACTGTAGGTATTTTTGAAGGGATAAACTTCATATTATAACAGAACATTCTTAAGGACCAGACCTTGTTGTTTATCAAACCCAAATTTGCTTGGGCTCTTTAATGACCTTGACCTTGAAGGTTATATTACTGAATTTTCTCAGATTGTGCATTTATTGATGTGTGTGTATGTATACACACACACACACACACACATATATATATATATATATATATATATATATATATATATTGCGTCATTTTTTCTATTTTTAGAAATTGCGTCATTGTTGCTATTTTTAGAAATAGCGTCATTTTTTTTTCTATTTTTAGAATTTGCGTCATTTTTTTTCCTATTTTTAGAAATTGCGTCATTTTTTCTCTCTATTTTTAGAAATTGCGTCATTTTTTTCTATTTTTAGAAATTGCGTCATTGTTTCTATTTTAAGAAATTGTGTCATTGCTTCTATTTTTAGAAATTGCGTCATTGTTGCTATTTTTAGAAATTGCGTCTTTTTTTTTCTATTTTTAGAAATTGCGTCATTTTTTTTTCTCTATTTTTAGAAATTGCGTCATTTTTTTTTTTTTTTAGAATTTGCGTCATTTTTTTCTTTTTTTAGAAATTGCGTCATTTTTTCTTTTTTAGAAATTGCGTCATTTTTTCTATTTTTAGAAATTGCATCATTGTTGCTATTTTTAGAAATTGCGTCATTGTTGCTATTTTTAGAAATTGCGTCATTTTTTCTATTTTTAGAAATTGCGTCAATTTTTCTATTTTTAGAAATTGCATCATTGTTGCTATTTTTAGAAATTGCGTCACTTTTTTATTTTTAGAAATTATGTCATTTTTTTGTATTTTTAGAAATTGCGTCATTTTTTCTATTTTTAGAAATTGCGTCATGTTGCTATTTTAAGAAATTGCGTACTGTTGCTATTTTTAGAAATATGCTTAATGTTTCTATTCATATATATACAAAATATATAAAGAAAACTAATGTGACAAGACAGACCAACTAATTTTATAAAAAGGAAACGTTAATATATGTTCAAACCTTTCTATGTTTGCGTTTAGAAAAAGTAAAAAGTCGAGCGTTGCCCCCGCCCGGCGGTGGCTCTTGTTATTTGTGTTCCCATTATCATTATTATTATTAACAAATGAGATTACTTTTTAAAATAGTATCAATTATGCCACAGGATTCTTCAAACATACAGTATTTATTTAAAAGAATGTACTTTATTGAATAATGTAATTCATGTTATTATATCTATGCTTTGACCAGTTCAGAAGACTATATGCTGTGTCCCAACTGTCGAGCCGTACATATGAAACCATCATCTGGTGCAGCAGGTTTTAACACAAATGACGATTTAGAACGAATAATTGCTGCCGACACTCTTCCCGGTGTACCATATATATCGGAGACTACCAACGGTAGAACTAGAGCCCAACGACACATTGGCCGCTATCGTCAAGCGACTTCAAGTAACATTAATGCTATGAGGCAACAAAGCATACCAACTGTCTCATCAACTATCGATCGTCCTAACAACGTGTATAATAATAGGCAACGAGTAGGTTGAACTTAATGTTTAATTCATGACATTAGATAATAAAACCAGTCAACGAAATCTATATTATGTAAAATATTAAGTTATAAATCATGCTTTATTAATTGTTAAAAGTTAAATGTAAAATTTAAACTTTATCCTTCACAGTCTATAATATGTTTTCTTTCTGAATAGCTTTGATTTAGTACAACTGTAAACATTATGTTTACAAACATTTAGTTTTGTTTGTGTTTCACAAAAATGAAACCATTTAACTCCAGCAATATTTGAGTTATGTTTTTATCCTATATATTACTTATCATCATATTCTCTGCTTTTTATTATAACAGCAAGAAGAAGCTGACCACCTGCTTGCCTTACAAATGTATGCTTTTAATATTGTTTCATTCATTCTTGTTAATCTTGAAATAATAATTGTAAAGAATTTTGGTATGAACAGAACATCAGTCTGGTATTTCCTAAAAGGTTACAAATATATTGAAATAAATTTAACATATATCACCAATTAAAAGATAATGATAATGAGGTTAAATGTAATTACAAAGAACCATGATTAGCCTGTAAAGTTCGGAATAACAATTTTTGTTTGTCAATTGTAAACAATTACTGATTCGTTTTGGAGTTCATGGTTTATATTTCATAATACAAAGTAACTATTATCTAATTTAATAATGTTATAAGGAGATCTCAGCTACCTGCCTCTCTGCTTCTCAGTGTGATAATTCGCTTAGGTAGATAATTCTTTTAAGTTACATAATCAATACCATTAGAAATGCAATGCAATAGAAATCTGTATTATTCTAAGTATATAATAATAAATGGAAGATGATATATGTGTACTTAATCAATTCAAGTGTTAGTTTACTGATTATGGAAAATTAGACAAGGAAAGAACAATGCCGATTCAATTCAACTGAGACACCCTCATATAGTGTACTTGTAGTAGCGGTTAAAAACTTTACAATACATCTGTACTGAACAGTCTAAATATTATTAAAACCGTTTATCTATTCTTATTTGATTGATTTTCTGGCATTTTGTCATAGAGTTTCCTTTGATTGCTTTTTTTCGACCTTCGTTTGTCCTACTACTTGAATTCATATTTATGATTTATAAAAGTTTTTCCTTGACAAAGCTGTTTATATATGTCTAATTTTCAATTTAGGTCAACCAATAGTTATGTTAACTATAGCGGACAACAACCAAACATAGATAGAAGACTACAAGGAGAAAGAGAAAGAAGACAACAACAAGAAAGGGATAGAAGACAACAACAAGAAAGGGATAGAAGTCAACAACAAGAAAGAGATAGAATACAACAAGAAATAGATATAATACAACAACAACGACGAATTGAAAGAAATAGAAGACATCAAGAAGAAATAGATAGGATACAACAACAACAACAACAACAAGAAATAGATATAATACAACAACAACAAGATGAAATATATAGAATAGAACACGAAAGAGGGAATCACTTAAACGTCGGCACATGTGGTTTTATAAGTAAGTGATGCTGACATGGGATTATTTTTATGAACAAGAAATTTATATTTAAAATCAAAACATTAAAAGTTGAATGACACAAAAGAAGCGGATTCTTTGACCTAGGGAAAATTAAAACATTATATTTTAATATGCACTTTAAGTGCAAGTTATATTATTGATAATAATAATTACGTACCAAGTACCAAAATAAAATCTCCTTCAAATCTATTATTGCTAAAAGCTAAAGGTGAAACTCAAAAATGATAGATAATGATTATAAGTAATGTTTAGTTAAAGTTATTTCATGCTTTAAAGCTGCTTTTTAACTCGGCTATATTTATCTTTTTGTTTATTTTTGAAGCAAGTATAAGACGACAGAAACAGCGTGTTGTTCATGCTTTTTTGAATGATCATTATGTTTGTAAGTATATACTCTTTTTTGAAGATTGTGTCAAAGTTGACAGTCTCTGATTTGTGAAAGTAGTAAAAGTTACTAGTTGATATAAACGTTAAGCTGGATCATAAGGTTTTCATGATATCTTTTCAAATGCGTGACGTATGACATAATTATTTATATCATGCTTTTACCATGATTGAAACTTGATATTATATAAATGTTTTGATGTATTGTCAGCAGACTCAAAATGAATTATATGCTCCCGGAAGGACAACATATAGACGCGACCTTGTACGTCCTTTTCCCGGCTGTTCTTTATTCATCTGTTCAAGATTATAATTTTAAACCATTAATGATATTTCATTGAAACAAACGAACATAAATCTACACCATTTTTTAAATGATATCCCATAATATTACTCAATTTGTTTGTTTTTGTTTGTTTGTTTCATTTTACGCCTTTTCCCAACAGTATTTCAGTCATATAGGCGGGTAGTTTCCTAACCATCGTTCCTGGAGAGTTACACCAGTACTATACTACCTTCCTCCGTGCTAAACTACCAAAGCATATCCCGGGGATCGAACCCACGCCAGAGAGGTAACTGGATTAGAAGTCATCGACTCTAACCCCTCGACCACGTAATATTACTTAAAGTGTATTGTTCTATAATACTGGAAGGTCTGTAGTACAACGAATAATTACGTTGAAAGTATTAATAATCAGACACAACATCAAACCACCAAGTTTTAGTAGGTGTAGCAGATAATAAAATGTTCTTGAACAAAATATTATTCATCATGCGTATAAATAAAGAAATGCAATAGATAGAGTCCCCGTTTAGGTAGATTCAGTTAAAGAAATATACCACCTGGCCTATCGTTTTGTTTAAATCTTACAAAGATAGGGAACTTTTCAGAGTTATCGGATCAAGCACATTAACCGGCACCAAATATAGGAACATCCGAAAAATTTCCTGAATAGAAAGTAAACGAAAAGTTCTATATGACGTTGCCAGAATATCTCGGGAAATAAAGTTAGACTAGGATTAACTTTACACCGACGACACGTTATATAATATGCAACAGGAGCCGGAAAAGACACTAGCGCAAGACCTAAAACATACAGAAATTCAAATTTTAGAAACACACTTAACTATGACACAAAGCCAAACCGATCACGAAACAAAACAAGCGATGTTAATACGTATATAAAGAGACCACGACAAACCATTTGGCCATCAGGAAAATGACCGGTTTGGATGTTATTTAATCTCAAAGAAAGGATTTAATAAATAAATACACCAATTTCCGAGATATGGAGGTAAAGCAGAACCGCCTGACCTAAAATTGAAATATTCTACGTTATTTTTAAAACAACAATAATTTCTCTAAAAATAAACGCTACTCACCCAGAGTACCTTCCCTAAACTTATGTAATTTTCACTAAAAACTCAGCAGCAACAGGTTTAAAAATAATTGTACATTGAAACATGATATTTACACTACTCTCAAACAATGAATGCATCGTTGTAGGGAAAATATTAACTGTATGATTATTCTGATATTGACATCCCGCTGAAAACAAATTCGATGAGTTATCGATTGCACCGCCATTGCGAGGGATGTCTTCTCGTACTTGGTATGCTGGGAAAAAGGCAACTTCTCCAATGAGCAAGACTCAAGCCTACAAAAAAAACCCAAAATACTTATAACAGCGATAATGAGTACGAGTCGCTGTCTGACTGTTTAGCTTTCACACATGTATCGAAACATTCATCGTCAACATTAAATTATGACTGCAGCAAGACAAATAAAGTTATATCAAATCAAACAAGTATGTCACTTTAGCAATATCCAAGTTACCAACGCCCCGGCATGCCAATTTAAATAAAAATATCAAAAGTGTTGAACCAACAATATTTTCATCAAATGTATATATTTTCTAACGCAATTTACATACAGAAAATAAATTACAGATAGAAAAAAGATTGTGGATAGAAAATGTAAAACAATATTTATGTGAAACTACATAGAAAGTTTAAGCAGTAGTAAATCGTTGCCAAAAACTACATTTCAAAAGATAAAAGATATTTATGCCCATAATTGGCGTTCTGAACTAAATAACACTTGATATACAAGCATTTACAAATACATGTATATCAAATATTCTTCTTCAAGTAGCTATTACCTAGATAAACTACCAGGCAATTCAGCTACGATATGTTTACTATTTTTGACTAGAAATTATTGCCTTCTAATTTAAAAAGGAGGATGGCAGAACATACTTACTCATGATTTGTACCGATATCGGCGATGAGTTTCAGGTCCGAGGTATATTACTAAAATAACAATGGAATCTACTGACACTTCACACAGTGAGAGGAAGCGTCGTGTCAAAGAACCTAAACTCTAGATTTTGAATTACCCACCTGCTCAGAGAGATAATGTGTGTGGTCAAACATCAAAAAAGCTACCTTCTTTGATTTTTGAATAATACTTTATAATGTTTATTACACTTTTGATTTTAATTCATAGTCTCAAAATATTGACGGATGTCTTTAAGATTTGAAAGAGACATACTATGGATGATCCTTTGGTCACAATGGTCACTGGTGCTTAGAATATTTTGTACATTTTTTCCTTTCCCTTAAAGCTATTGTATTTTCTATTAAGTTGGTAGATAATTTGGGTGGCCTTCTAACTATTTGGACTACTTGTCCAACGACACCCGTGCTATGAAGTGATTTTAATGTCAATACCACTGTTATCAGATTGTTAAAATGTGGCTCATACAGACTTTATTTATTGGCTAATGTCGTAAGGTACCTCTTACTTTGTTAGGAGTTAATCCAGATCACTGGTGATTATAAAGACAATTAAGTCTTAATTTACTACTGTACACTGTATGACTTAGACAGTTATATTTCTGATTTAATTAAGGCATGTAAAATTTTGATTTTACATCAAGGAACACGTCCTAAAATAGAAACTTACAATGCATGGCAAAATAATAAGTGGTAATGGTAGAATAATAATCACTAGATATCAACTTAAATGAGCAAGGTATCATTCACCTTTAACATATTTATAATAAATTATGCAAGCACTTGTATTGAGTTTTATTTTCTATTAAATCATCACATTGAGTCTTGGTGACAATACTGCTAAAACTGGTGCTAGAGGACTGAAGAGACGTTGAACTTTTCATGTTCTTCAATTTTCACTTATTTAATTTTTGTTATCATTGATATTAATTTATTACAGGTAGTTTCAAGATTCCGTCGTTATATTGTTATATCACAGATAGGAAGTGCTGCCCGCTTGTGAAAATCAGGGTTAACATTCATAATTTCATTTTATTCAGTTGTGTAACCTCGCATTATTGAACAACAGGTTTTTTCCCTTTCATGAAACGCTCTATGAACATCGCCGTAAGAAAATATCTTTTTTTACATTCACTCTTCCCTAATTTTCATATAAAAATGTTGAAGTATGCTTAAACAAGAAGAGTGTTGATGCCAGTCAGCATAAGCATCTACTGTCAATATAAAGTATTATATGTGAATATGTTTTAATCATATATTTCAGGGCATTACCTGATCATTTTGATCTCCGACCTTGTTACATTCAGTCGCTTAGTTGCAGGTATATCTTGTTTATGCTGTAGTTAATTTAAAACTTTGAAATGTCACTTTGAAAAACGAGCAAATGAGAGTATCTGATATCATTTCTTTAAGAATAAGGAGACATTGAATGCTAAAATAATATAATCATTGATTGCAAATGTTGCGAATAATTACTTTATAAATTCTATAGATATTCAATTATATCTGCTTGTTGAATACAAATAAATTTTAAAACGCTACTTTCAATATGAATTATTTCAATACTCTCATTCAATGTATCTAAGTAAATTTGTTCTTGCTTATTATAAAAGGGGCAGTGAAGTTGTCGTCAAACTGCGATCTTGAACATGAAGTTGCAGTCTACTTGTTTGTTAAGGCGTGTGTTGCTGCCGTTTTCTGGAGATCATATACTGTATGGATCTGCATCTGCAGAAGGAATCCTGAAGAAATACTGAATAACCCTTTTATAGAAGCATACATATTTTTAGATTTGTTGTTTTCTTTATGCTGGTTATGTGTTGGTACGTAAAATATGTCATTTGTTTTAAGTTTTGGGGAATGCTCGAACATATCTAATATAATCTTAATGCCAAAGTGGGAACGATTAAGCTAATAGCAAATGTATAAGAATAGCTTCTATATATGATTCAAGCGATGGCCATCAAAGATTGTAATTGAAATTAAATTTATTTTATTTTATTCCGAATGTACTAATAGAAACAACAGGAATGAAACGTTATTGTTTATTAAGCGACAAGAAAGCTTTTGGTGTTATATGCAATAATGTTTTTACTTTTACTTAAATTTCAGGAACGATGTACATTTTTGGAAACTTCAGCAATTTTAACAATGTATGCCACGGCTCTGATGAACATTTTATTAATTTTGCCCTGACTCTCACAATTATGGATTACATTGGGCTTGCAGTGTTTATTCTTTTCTGTGGTTGCGTTCTTTGTGAGTCAGTTGACTAAAGCATTTTCGGTGAAAGTTCTTTAGTTACCGTTTTTAACATTTTATTTTCCTTTCTTTAACAATTTCTAAATATTCCACCGTGTAAATCGAGTAACGCAGGAATGGGAACCTCACGCAGAAATCATACAGAAGAAACACCTCAATCTGTAAAAAGCTATGTCCGAAACAAGTAACACAATCAGTAAACGGACGAAAATATTTGATTAAATTTAATTAAAAGAAACGAATAAGTTCAAAAAGCTGCCATGACATTATACTTTAATCAGCATAACAACTATTTGAAGGAATATGTTAGCTTTCTGAGATCATTCGTGAAATTGACTACCTGGCTACCGTTGTAAAAGCGACCTTTGTGTTTCACCAAAATATATTAGTACAATAACGCATTTAAACGCTCATTATTTTGATATTCGACATTTGCTAAGATACCTGTGTCATATAATACTAAAATAAATCAGATAAAATACAATTCAGGTACTTTTAATAGGCTAACAAGCATGACTTCGGTGTATCGTTCACGAAATGGGTTAAACTCTTAAAAAATGTCTTAGTCACAGTTCATCTGCTAATTCACAGAGGACCACATTCATATAGTATGCCGAAATATGCATCGGTTATAAAGGTATGTTGGTTTCTGGTAAAACATATGCGGACGCCATGTCAAGAAAATGAACAGTAGGTTTTAAAATTTTGAATTATTTTTGTAAATATGAAGGACATATGTATGATTGAAAAGAAATCGAAATGCTATTCGACCCCTACGTAGTTCCTCGATAGTAACCAAGTCATGTATTGTCATTTGAAGCAGTCTTTTGTGAAATGTTTGTTGTCGTTGGTTCAGTTATATCAAACATCTAACATATTGATCGAGAACATGATAAAAAAGAGGCTCAAAGTACTATTAACAATCACACACTGTTGACAAGTAATTATTTAAAATGGAAATCAAAAGAAAGTAACTTGGCCAAAATTCAGATTGTGATCAAGTTTTGGATATGTGTTCTATAAGCAAACATAAAATACGCTATAATTCTTCGCTAAATACAAAAAAATAAATACTTTGGTGATTAACAAGTTTTATAAGAAAGAACAAATACGTAACCTTTACATGTTCAACTTTTCGATTTCTGTGTATAAATAAATAAATCTATTGATTTAAAATTATTTTGTTTTGAAAATGTTGTTTTTCATATGCAATTAATGTTAATATTACTTTACATTTTGGAATTACTGACATTGAATATAATTTGTATGCCAAGATAAACTTTGAATGATTTACAGTGACACAAACATTATCATTTATTTGAACATAATCTAAAACCTTGCAGAAGAACTTTTTAGTTTTGATTGAAATACTTATAATGTCCCTTTTAATCTAACTCTATAAATATCTATCAATCATTATCTGGAAAAAAGTCTATGTGTACTGTATGGAAAAATGGGTCGCTTTCTATGGAAGATATTAAAAGGATTACACTTATCATATGTGAAATGATAAGAATCTTCTTGTTAAAAAGGAGTCTGTAATATATTCTTATCTTCTTTTTCCAATCGTTTTAATCATCTATGTGAAAAGATGCAGGATATTTATCTCGCTAAATGTCAAGACTAC
Source organism: Ruditapes philippinarum (assembly GCF_026571515.1). Taxonomy (NCBI): domain Eukaryota; kingdom Metazoa; phylum Mollusca; class Bivalvia; order Venerida; family Veneridae; genus Ruditapes; species Ruditapes philippinarum. The sequence continues at coordinate 18,304 of NW_026863522.1, forward strand.
ATCCGTTTGATCGAGCAAGGGCTTGGACGACAACTTGCACTTTCCAGTACCGTCTATGATCCGAGTCGCAACATGTTCAATTTTTTGGTTTTTGAGCGTTTTAATGGGTTCCATTTTTCTTAATTCTGTGAATATTTCTCGTCATCACGGACAAAGGTTGATTGATTGTATATTATTTTGATCTTATTGTCAGTCATATACTCACGTTGAATGTTTGACACCTTAACCCACGACAACATTCCTTTTGAAAACAGTCTGCATGAAACGACAATGGATGTATGGATAACTGAACAATAAAAGGGTTGAATAGCATTTTGATTGGTTTAAATAAAGTTTATATTTAATATCCTAAATTAGCAAACCCCTAAAAAACTGTTTATAATTGTTATCACATATCATTTAACCAAAAACCATCATATCTTTTTAACGGCAATGGCGCATTTTGTTATATTCCTGTGGTACTGGATACTGTTTGAAAGAATATATCCGCACACATTTGTTTATTATTATTATTTTATTTCACTTTTCTCTGCACATTGTTAGCTGTATAATGGCATGAAATATATTGTCATTGATGCGTATATTTTACATACATCTGTGCACATTATGTGATAATTTAGGCATATATTCTGTGATAATTGAGGAATACGTTCTGTGATAATTGAAGAATACATTCTGTGATAATTGCGGCAAACCTTCTGTGATAATTGCAGCAAACATTCTGTGATAATTGCGGCAAACCTTCTGTGATAATTGCGGCAAACAATCTGTGATAATTGAGGAATACATTCTGTGATAATTGAGGAATACAGTCTGTGATAATTGAAGAATACATTCTATGATAATTGATGAATACATTCTGGAATAATTGCGGCAAACATTCTGTGATAATTGAGGCATACATTCTTTGATAATTGAGGCATACATTCTGTGATAATTGAGGCGTACATGCTGTGATAATTGTGGCAAATCTTTCGTCATAGTTATGCCAGACGGGTCTATATCAAATGATGTTGATGTTGTTCTTAATAGATGGAAAAATGATTTTAGCTCGTTGTTCAACACGTCGAATTTAATATCTGTTGATAATATTGACAATGTTGATAGGGGGGAATATGCCAGTGATCCGTGTCTAAGTGACCATATATCACTGCTAGAAGTACGCACAGCTTTATTATCTGCTAATAAAGGCAAGGCATGCGGTATAGATAGTATTTCCCGTTTGAAGTGTTAAATAAACGATGTTTCTATTTCTTTTCTTCATGTATTGTTCAATATTTGTTTTGATAAAGGTATTGTTCCGTCATTATGGTCTAAATGTATAATTAACTCCTATTCCAAAAATCGTCTACAACTGATAAAAGAGACTCCTTTGTCGTATAGAGGTATTCTCTTGGCGTCATCTATGTATAAACTGTATTGTCAAGTTTTAAATAGTAGAATCACCAAATGGGCAGAAGCTAATGATATCATTACAGATGAGCAAAATGGTTTTAGAAAAAACAGAAGCACGACAGATCATATCATGTCTTTACATACAATTCTCGATACCAAAAAAAATCTCGTAAATCTACTTTTTGTGCTTTTTTCGATTTAAGAAAGCGTATGATACTATAAATAGAAATATCCTATGGAACAGACTGGCTGAATTGGGTATTAGAGTAAAATATTAACAGCTATTAAGTCCCTTTACAATTCTGTTTCTGCTTGTGTAACGGTAAATTCATATAGAACATACTGGTTCGATGTTGACTGTGGCTTAAGACAAGGCTGTATATTGTCTCCTCTGGTTTTTAATTTCTTCATTAACGATTTATCAATTTATCTAAAATCGTTTGGGATTGGAGTACCGATCGATGATGAAAAAGTCTGTATAATGCTGTATGCTGATGACGTTGTATTGCTGGCTGAATCCGCAGACGACTTTCAGTTATTATTATCTGCCTTAAGTAATTGGTGTTGTACAAATGCATTGCAAGTTAATGCCAACAAACGCAATATTGTCCATTTTAGATCAAATTCCATAGTACGCGCAACGTACCAATTCAAATGCGGTTCCAGTAAATTAGCATATGTTGATAGATATATCTATCTGGGTGTTGCTTGTCATGAACATTTAGATCTTTTCTTAACTGTTAAGACTGTGACCCAGAGTGCAAGTCGGGCGTAAGGTTTGCTTATTGCAAAATTTAAAAGCTTTAGGTAGTCTTCCATACAATGTTTTCACGAAAACTATATGATACAATAGTTTGGCCTGTTTTATAAGTAACAGTGCTCTTTATTGGGACATCGTGTATATTCATGTATTGACGCAATTTATAATAGGGCACAGCGATTCTTTCTTGGTGTTGGCAAGTACACACCAAATGTTGGGCTTGCTGGTGAAATGGGATGGAAGCCACCGATAGTACGTCAATGGAAATTTACTGCTTTGTATTGGTCAAAGTTAGCAAATATGGAAGAGTCTAGATTTACAAAACGTATTGCACTCTGGGCATATAATAAAGCTAAGTGTACATGTAAGAACTGGTTTTTCCATATAAAATCACTTTTAATTAAGAATAATTTGAATGTATATTTATCTTTACACAATCCCATTGCTAGAACGTTTGTACAAATTATTGAGTCTGTGTCCTTCAATTATTTTAGTAATGAATGGACAACTAGCTTACACAATGATACTGGGCCTTCTGGGTGCGGTCGTAATAAGTTACGATTATGTAAAACTATTAAGTCTGAGTATGAAAGCGAACAGTACTGAAAAATGATAATACCGCCTTCTCATCGGTCAGCATTTTGTAAATTTAGATTAGGAGTTGCGCCGATTCGTATGGAGACCGGCCGTTATGAGGGTCTGAGCATTGAAGATAGAATTTGTCCTTTTTGTAACGATTGAATTACATGTTTTGTTCAATTGTAAGGTTTATGATGATTTAAGAGTAGATTTGTACTCCAGAGCAATAGAGCATGATAGTTTGTTCTCTGAATGTAAGATTCTGATAAATATACTTACTTGTTTTCCAATAAAGAGTCAAAAATAATAAGATATTGTGCCAAAACCTGTAAAAATATTTTAGATAGACGTCGTTTTAAACTTTGTAAATAAAACATTTTATAAATAATGCAATAGATGTGGAATGTTTCACACATTTTTTTTATTATTACCTTATATATTTTTATTATATGTCAGAAACCTCTTAAATGCATGTGTTTCGATGTTGATATTCGTGCTTTTTTATTTTATGTTGATATATGTTTTACTAGAAATAATAGTTTTATGTCTTTCTTGTATAGTATTTTAACTCCATGCTTAGTTTAGATAAACTGTTCGATTTTAATGTAATTTCTCAGACCATCTCTTATAATTCCATATGGAATGGCATTGCATTTATCTATTTTGTTTTTAAATATATATGTATGTTTTATCATGTATATGCAATGATGAGATGTAAATAAAGATACTACTACTAATTGAGGCATATATTCTATGATAATTGAGGAATACATTCTGTAACCGGTGTTGCATACATTCTTCTATCGATGAGACATGTTATCCATGATGCAAACGTTCTTGAATCAGTTAGGTATATAGTTTTGATCAGTGATACATTTGCCAAATTTCAGGAATAGTGACACATAATTTTCCGAAACATTACGAACGGTAATATATAAAGTCTATGAATAGTGAGGCGTAAATTCCGTGAACAGTGAAATTTTAATTTGGAGATCAGTAAAAGATAGACAAACTTTCATCTTTACAAAGACAATAATAAAAGGACCCAATTTGATGTTGAACTCCGGCCCATATCAACAAACATTGCATGATGTAGTGCCAGAGTACTTTACAGATCAAATATCAATTTATTACAAAGTGCTTATATAAATGTATATAAAGTGATAAAAATCAAACTATTTTAACATATATGTATGGTACGATATACCATCTAAAATGTGTTGATTCATACATAATTAACGGAACTCCACTGAGGTTTAAAAGCCTTAAAACATAACATTTGAATTTCTTACATAAATGAGCTGGGGCACTTTAAACAGAAATATATGCAAAGATATTAAAGAAATATACTTTGAAATAAATTGAAAATCTTATTTTTCTGCTTTTCATTGCCCGATTTGAGTAAAAAGCGTTTAAACGCTTTGCATTTTGGGTCATTATTTTACAATTGAATAATTATCTTGGAAAAACAATGTGCGCGAATGATCTGAAATTTTGCACAAAGATTAGTGGTCTAAGCCTACATCAAATGGTACATTTATCTTGAAAAAAATATTTTCACTCCCATCGTGTCAAAAAACCTCAGTGGAGTCCCTTTAAACGTTAAAACAATATCATTCATCAGCATTTCACGTTCTTGAAATGCACAATATATGCAAAAACAGCCATTCTCATTATTAAATGCACAAATTTAGATGACATCAAAATATTGAACTTATTAATAGATGGGGACTATATAGTACCATATACACTGGCTAAATTGAATGTTCCAAGTATAAAAATAGATTGAGACTCCTATTCAATGACCATATATTCAATGACCATATATCGTAGACTGTAAATTATACGTGATTATTAAAAAAAACAATTGTTTCGTTTTGTTCTTTATGGTATATTTCTCATTTAAAATATAATTAAAAGTTACGTCCCAATGATGAGTATAATCTTAAATTACTTTTGTATGCGCAGCGTTCGCGTAGTTGTTGCACGCCTTCCACGTTCGTCTTTTTTCCCGCACTTCAACGAAACAGATAAAAATTGTACATGTATATGGTTGTTCTTTCTGTGACTTTTCCTATTCATATAAAAAACAATTATTGACTATCGCCTCGGTCAATATGTCATCTGCCGGCGAAAATCACATCATATTCAATGGCACACTAGTCAATAATTGTATAATATCAAAGAACTGAAAGTGATATGCTATGCCTTATTACAATACCAACTACAAATATTGTACACAATTAGGGAAGAATTTCAGAGTTAATAAATGATACTATCAATTTTCATTATAAAATCTATCACTGTTTAAAGTAAACAAAATAAAATATGAAACGGGAAAGTCTTTAATGTTAAAATTAATGGAAATTTTCTTTAAATTTACTTTTACTACAAAAATCGAATGTTTTCCATGTTACAAAAATGTCATAACGTTCGGGGAAAAACATAATAAAAGTTGAAAGATGTTTCTAGAGAGCGTATGAGGGCTTATGAACATAAATCAAACCTTATTAAAATATTATAAGTAAAGACAATACGGCAGCAAATATAAAAGAGGAAAGCATTTACACAATATTGTCAGAAATATATTCGTCTTGTTTGATAAACCTAAAAACTCGCAGATGTAAATAATGAAAAGATAAACCGGCTAGAAAAGTCACTTATGTAATCTCAAAATATGCACATGACCAGTTTATGTCTTCAATAACTTCTTCAGAAGCTAGAAAGCTGAAACCTAAATTCGAGTGTGTCATAAACATTGTTTGAATAAATGGGCATATTAAAACATTTCATACTAACATACAAACCCATTTACCCGGATGAAATAACTTTGGGTGTTTATAAATATACAAGACTCGGTAATTTTGTCAAGTTTTGTCAATTTTGCAACCATTTTGCTTAACCATTTCACGTACTGTTCCTTGAAATGATAAACCAGTATTTAAAAGAAGATAACTGTGAGTAAATATAGATAATTTACAATCTTTCAATAAATAGAAAAGGACATTGAATTCACTGAATAGAAATTCATCATAACATTACTGGTATAAGCTGCAAGGACAAGACACATGAAATGTTACTATTATAGTTCATGGAATAAAATGTATTCACTTTATTAATGACTTGCATCTTAGAGTAAACACTTGTTAGAAGAATTAATGAATGGAGTAAAGTTATATACTGATGACTTTCCGTTTGGCGCAACAGAGTGATATAGAAAAAGTAGAGCAGTTGTGTTTTGTCATTTTAAAAGAAAATTAATCTGCTAAACCCTATGTTGCATGCCACAGCAGAGCAAAATCCCACTGCAGATTAACGAAACCCCACGTGAGAGTCAACTTTGAATGCCTCACCAGCACTTATTTTAGTAAGTTATCTGACATTAAAAGGATAGTGTTAGCTGACTAATCTCTTTACTTTTTTCTTTTTACCCTAGAAAGGGTAGCCGATTTTGCAAGAAAATATTCCGGATTTTCAAACTTATTAATATTGTTTTCGTATGAAATGCCCAATATTGCTCACATTACCATCGCATAAAAACCGTTTTGTTCAACTTTTTCTATAAATTCAAGGCAGATTCCACAGTTACTTATATCATTTTGTATATTGCTCTACATAGCGTTGTTGAACCTCGATATTCACAAAAACGAATTCGTCACACGTGTGTGACAAGTTCGTACGAATTTGGCACAAAAAGGTGCTGTCAAATTCTCAAGCCCTATTTTTCAACCAACTCTTAGTATAAACAAAAATGTTACAGAAATTGAGAAATTGTCGATTAAACTTTAAGTTTCAGACGACTGGAAGTTAGTTCATTGTTAAATCTTTTTTTAAAAACATATTGTCAACCTGTATTCTTTTTCTTGTGTACGAAAAATGAATTATAACGCACCATTTTCAGAAAATACACATTATGATACTGCGTACACTGTCAAAAAATCAAAATGCTGCGTACACAGTTATATGTTGTTTGTTGTACAGCCTCAAAAGATGTGAAGCCAATATTTTTGATATTTTCTTTTACTCATTTATGTAACACTCTGTCCTGATAAAAGATTTTTTACACTGCATTTTATGATAACTAACTTTTTACAGTCAAACTATGTGGTCCTAACTAATTTGACCTTTGTAAACATGTGAGTATCATTCTTGACATATACGAAGTGTCATACCTCTAAATGCAAGTAATAATGTATTCTCAACCCTGGTGATCCAGTAAAGCAAAGAAGTGATTGTTTCAAAGATTTGTTGAACATGCACCGCTCTTTAATCTCTTCAGTACAAAATTGTCAACATCCATGTTTCGAATCTAGTGAATCCTCAGTGTTTTTACGGTATGGTTGATCCAATATCGCTGTCACGTGATTCCTGCAATATATAAATTAAAATTACTCGTTAACAAGTGTTAGTAAGTTTCATAATAGTAATTAAACTGAAACAACAATACAGGAAGTTTTTCCAAAAACAGTAAACACATGAAAGTAACCAGTAACTTCACATTTAAAATTTTCAAGTACTGTTAGAGAGAATTAACAGTTATAAATCATTGATGCTGAAACCAATAATTATAGTAGAAAATTAATACCAGTAAAACACCAAAGAAACTTTTACTATTTGACTACGGAAAAAAACAGTAAAGTGACAACAACGGTATAATAACAGTGACTATTATTAACTATAACAGAACATAAACAATAACAGAACAGTAACAGAAACTATAACAGTATAGTAACAGGAACAAAAATAAAAAGTAACAGTAAGGTAACTACAACAATATAAAGAACATAAACAGGAAAAATAACAGAACGGTAACAATAAAGTAACTATAACAGTATAGTAACAGTAACAACAACAGAACAGTAACGGTAAGGTAACTATAACAATGTAGTAACAAGAACAATAAAAAAACAAAATAACAATAAATTAACTGTAACAGAACGGTAAAAGTAACAGAACAGTAACAGTAAATAACTATAACAAGCCTGTAAATAACAATAACAGAACAGGAACTGTAACAGAACAGGAACAGTGCATATCCATATATTAGAAGAGTAACAGTAAATTACTATAACAGAACAATAACAGTGGATAACTTTAACGGAACAAGAACAGTAACAGAACAGTTAGTATAACAAAACAGTAACAGTAAAAAACTATAACAGAACAGTAACAGTAAATAACTATAACTAAACAGGAACAGTAACAGAACAGGAACAGTAAATAACTATAACAGAACAGGAACTGTAACAGTAAATAACAGAACAGTAACAGTAAATAACTTTAACAAAACAGGAACAGTAACAGAACAGGAACAGTAAATAACTATATCAGAACAGGAACTGTAACAGAACAGTAACAGTAAATATCAGAATATGAACAGTAACAGTTAATAACCATAACAGAACAGGAACAGTAACAATAGCAGAGCAGTAATTGTCACCGAACAGTAGCCTTGAATAACTATAACAGAACAGGAACAGTAACAGAACAGTAACTAGAACAGAACATTAACAGTAAATAACTATAACAGAACAGGAACAGTAAAAATAACAGAACTGTAAGTGTAACAGAACAGTAACAGTAAATAACTATAACAAAACAGGAACAATAACAGTGAATAATTATAACAGAACAGGAACAGTAACAACAGAACAGTTACTAGAACAGGAACAGTAACAGTAAATAACCATAACAGAACAGGAACAGTAACAAAAAAGTACAGTAAGTGTAACAGAACAGTAACAGTTAATAACTATAACAAGACAGGAACAGTAACAGTGAACTATTATATAGAGAACAGGAACAGTAACAGAACAGTAACTAGAACAGAACAATAACAGTAAATAACTATAACAGAACAGGAACTGTAACAATAACAGAACTGTAAGTGTAACAAAACAATAACAGTAAATAACTAAAACAAAAGAGGAACAGTATCAAAACAGTAACTAGAACAGAACATGAACAGTAACAATAACAGAACAGTGTAACAGAACAATAACAGTAAATAAGTGAAACAAAACAGGAACAGTAACATGGAATAACTATAACAAAACAGTAACAGTAAAAAACTATTATAACAGAACAGGAACAGTAACCATTACAGAAAAGTGTAACATTAAATAACTATATCAAAACAGGAACAGTAACAGTGAATATTTATAATAACAATAACAGAACAGTAACAGTAAATAACCATAACAGAACAGGAACAGTAACAATAACAAAACAGTAAATGTAACAGAACAGTAACAGTAAATAACAATAACAGAACAGTAACAGTGAATAACTATTACAGAACAGGAACAGTAACAGAACAGAACATAAACAGTAACAGTAAATAACCATAACAGGATCAGTAAAAAAACAGAACAGGAACAGTAACAGAACAGTAACTATAACAGAACAGTAACAGTGAATAACTTTAACGGAACAAAAACAGTAACAGAACAGTTAGTATAACAGAACAGTAACAGTACAAAACTATAACAGAACAGTAACAGCAAATACTGTAACAGTAAATAACAGAACAGTAACAGTAAATAACTTTAACAAAACAGGAACAGTAACAGAACAGGAACAGTAAATAACTATATCAGAACAGGAACTGTAACAGAACAGTTACAGTAAAAAACAGAACAGTAACAGTAAATAACTATAACAAAGCAGTAACTCTAACAAAGCACTAACAATAAATAACTATAACAGAACAGGAACAGTAGCAGAACAGTAACAGTGAATAACTATAACAAAGTAGGAACAGTAACAGAACAGTAACATTGAATAACTATAACAGAACAGGAACAGAAACTATAACAGTAGGTAACATGAACAATTACAGAACGGTATCAGTAAAATAACTATAACAGTTAACAGAACAGTAACGATAACAATAACAGGGCATTTAAATATGCAAAGTCTTTTAATTTCAGTAAAATATTTACATTTAAAGAGTCTTAATATTCTATTGCAAAACTTGTGTTAGAAAATTATAGTTTTGTTCATATTTAACATTACTGTAAACTAATATAATATAAAGTATGAAACTTACATTGTATTGAGGATTTGGTAGAATCATAGAATTCCAAGATTTTTAACGTTGTTGACGTTTTCATACACTATTATTACCTGATACCTTATATAAATGTTATTTGGTATTTTTAACTGTTTTCTGAAATTCTAAAAACGTCAACGTTTGCGAACTGTTGACCGGTCAATAGTTTCGACTGTTTCCCTCGCGTGCTCTGACGTCATAGAGGATTCCCATTTGAAGCATCCATAAACCATATGTGACGTGGCATAGTTAAAATATTAAGTTTAATTATTAGCATATGTGCAATACTATTTTCTTGTTCCTTTTTTCTTCTGCAAGTCCTGTTAAAACACTTATTGATTGATCAGGTAATAAAACAGTTATTTCATATGTAATTTGGGAACAGTCAAACAGTTGTCCATCGGTGTCGGGGATAGTGTTTTGAACTGTTTCCCTCGGCCTACGGCCTTGGGCAACAGTTCAAAACACTACCCCCTCCACCTCGGGCCAACAGTTTGACTGTTCCCAAATCACATATGAAATAACTGTATACTGTCGAATGTAACTGATTGAATTTAACTGTACATAGTCATGATGTAATAACATAAATTTAAGCCAACTGTGATAACAAATCAACTGGGTGAAAATTTGGATTAAGCAGTGCATGCACAAATAATACAATTAAATCGACCTTCTGTAAGGTGTGAAAGCTATTATCTACACTGGTCCATTTACTGGTATACTTCTAAAATTAGCCAGTTAAGTCACAATTTAATGTCTAATTGTAATAAAAAGTATTATATTTAACACTATTTCCCAGGAAATTCTTCTTAAAATTTTTAATTATTATCTTATCATGAAACAGTCTGGTCATTTTTTGATTACAAATAAACTAAATATTGAAGTTGCAAATCATTTGTTAATGTCGTAATTTTTTCTATTATAAAGCTATATCTTTTTTTATAAAATTTACCAACTGTGCAATTATATTGCTTCCATTATCTTAAGGTCGATTTTAAAAAAGCGTTGTAACATAGAATGTCTCTATTATTAACACACGTGAATATTGTACGCAAAGAGTATAATACGCAAAGAGTATAAAATGCTCCTGAACAAAATATTCTGCTATTGTAAGTTTAGCAATTATCTCATGCATGCGCCATTCCGTTTTAAGGCAGTTCACTACCATATTTATTTCATACAACAAAAAATGGAAAAATTCTCTTTTTTTACGTTCAAACAATATGTTTTGCAGTGGATATATAGCTTTAGGCACTTAAACAATATGACAGTATTGTAAACGTCTTGTTGAACCTCAATATTCACAAAAACGAATTCGTCACACGTGTGAAAAATTCGCTCGAATTCCTCACACGTGTGTGACAAGTTCGTACGAATAGGCATAAAAAGGTGCTGTGAAATTCTCAAGCAAATCTTTTTCAACCACCTCTTAGTATAAACGAAATTTTCATAGAAAAAATGAGACATATCGGTACGTATTTTTCACACATGCAAGTGAGGATTTTAAGTTAAAGTAGGTTAAATTTGAATTGTTCGGACGTTAACTCCTTAGAACGGCAACGGGGAATTTAACCCCCATGCCCCCACCCCCACCTCACCCCATCCAATTTCTTCGCATATTGCTAAATGTTTTGTATGAATCGACATCTGTAAACCCTGCACTAGAAGGAAAGAAATGGTTTCTTGCAAGGTGTCAGGTCATTGTTAAGGTCATGGTCAATTGATATATGTCGCGGCGTATTCTTTAACTAAATCCATCCGTTTATATACGGAAGTTGTAGCCAATATTAAAGTTTTCAGACTTTCAGACTGAAAGCCAGGGAAGGACGGATTGAGGGCGATTTGGGGAATTCAATTTTATATGCCCTTCTTTGGGATATAAATGGGTTATTTTGTACAAATATTAAAGAAATGCGTCCAGAAATAAGAAAACAAGCATAATTGTTAAATTTCTATCAACCGCCGAATGCTGGTTATTGTTAATAGCAGCAAAATCAGTTCCCATAACGTTTCCTTGAAATCCAGTCAGCAGTTGCCGAGAATGAGCGCAAAAATGAATAATGCTCTGTATACAGAGCCAAAATTATTCAGAGGCCATTTCTCTATGCTAAAAGGTCCGACAATATCCCCTCCCAGAAAAATCGGCGGAGGATAGTAGTACAAGTTTACTTCTTTTAAAAGAAGCATGAGAGAGGTTATTTTGCAGCTGTTGAAGATTTGTTTATTTCGAAAATATTTGGAGATATTTTTGCATAAAAGGCACCAGAGATTTTCAAAAGCGTGCATAAAGTATGCCAATCAAACAATTTTAAGTTCCAGATTAACATAAAACATGTATATACCATTTGATTGGAAAAGACAATATTTACAGCTGCATGCCTCCAACCAAAAAAATTCAAGAAAATCAAACTTGAGAAGAAGTGTGCCCATTTGCGGCATTTACGCTTAAAAAATTACCGTTGTGTAATTTAGTCATACCGGTTTAAAATTTAAAGCAATTGCAACTCTTCGGCCATTTCCGTAAGTCTCCGTTATTATAGATAATAGCCAATTGAAGTTACAGGAGCAGCAACATTTTGGTACACTGTCCAGTCGGTCATATAATAGTGCATGGTGATATGATATTGTAGCTATAATGTTTACTGTAAACATTAAAAATTAACACGCTATTCAGAAAACGAGTTTTCACTTAAAATGTGTCTGTTATAAAACACACGTATATAGTGTTTGCGCACAAATTTCACTCTTACGCAATGATTTCGTACCTGTGCCATTCGCTTTAAAGGAAATATATATATATATATATATTTTTTTTTTACAAATATTGTACAAGTTTTCGTTTTCATTATACAAAATATGATTTATTCCTAAGCAAATATAAAGCTTTATACACTTTATAAGTTACTACCTGCTTATTCAACAGCCGTAATAAACAACGGATGTGGGATGGCAGACACATGCCTAACATTATCATGCTGTACATGACAGGCACGAGTTACACGAAACGCTTATCTTATCTATTGTCGTAAAAAACATTAAATCATCAATTGATAATGGATCTTCGTAGTATTAAAAAAAAAGAAACTTGTTGATATCCCCTTGATGAACCGAAAAAAACATAAGCATACAAATGTTCTGTTTCATCAAGACATATTTCCATAAATCTTTTTCCATTTCAATTTATACAATGTAATTCACGAGGAGTTTTACAATAAATTAACTTACAATAATTTAACTTGCATACTAGTTTACTTAGGTAAATAGCAAATCAATGAGGCACAATATTAATTTATCTAATATCTTTTGTCCCTATTAGCGGTGATTTATGTTATTTTGTTGTCATATCTTTCTTTTTAGCCAAGTTTAATAAATAATTAAACATAAAATTAAACATAAATCATATTCTGATGATACTCAAGTATACTTTTTCTATTAAAATTAGATGATTTACTATATATCAAAAGGAAAACAAAGCAAAGATAGATAAATAAATTAATTATTTTTTTATCAATTAAAATAAATTAATTATCTCAGAATAAGTCCGTGTAATTGAAGCATTTATTCGTAACACAAATTCATATCACGAATAAACTATTCTTGAACATTAGAAATGAATCATTATCTCACGTAACTATGAATGGCACCTTATATGGTAACTTCAGACGCATTTCGTTCAAAATGGCAGGAGCCATGGAACCTGAATTTTATTTTGATATTTCAAAAAGTGATATGCTAACAGCAGCCCGCGTAATTATACATGTAAAATGCGTACCATCTATTTATGGACATTTCCTTATCTGTGTAATAACGCCTACAATACTTATTAATAAGTTGCTGTTTATATCCTTTTAAAAGTTGTGTTTAAATTCAATATATTTTGTATACATGTACTTTGTATTGCTGTATACGTGCTTGCTGTTGTGATATGATTTGTTTGGTGTATTCTGTTTAAGTACGTTTAAACCTTATTTAATAGATGAATAAATAAATATAAAAGTTTATTGATACAAGGATCGACTTATAATAATTATTTTAACAAATTTGTTCGGGCATCCTCAATGGAATCATACATGAAATACAAGCAACACAGAACTGATGAAGCATCCATGTGTCCTTGCATTTTATATATGAAATAGAATTCTGCGGATTTTTTAAAAAACAATTTTCCTTTCTTGTCGCTGTTCATATTGTAGTTAGGAGTAAATATTTGTAAACAACAAAATTGTGTTTTCTGAAAGTAAAGGATATTATATTCCATCAAACATCGGTTCAAAAATATGCATATTCAAAATAAAAAGGAACCATAAGATGTTTTGATTCAGTTTGCTATCATTGATTCTTTCAATCGACGTATGATAACGTACATATTAACAGAGCGGAAAATAATGTGAAAAAGCGGCTCAAAAAGAATTGGCATTTCAATAGAATTTGAATAAAAATGTTGCCATTGTTGCTTATTTGCATATATATATATTTGAACTTTGAAAATATTCCAAGGTCTTTACCTCATTCTTCGCTTATTTAATGAGCAAGTGATGGAAATGGTTCTATGAAATATCATTTAAGGCAAGAAAAAATTGACACTTTGTTTCAGACATAACAGACACTGTGATACTTACGATGTAAATAAAACACTGCTGTGTAATGAGAAAGTCTTCAGTAAATGCATCTAGTCGATGGCCTTAATAAAGATTGATCTGTTGCTCAAATGAGAATTTACTTAAAATCCGAGATTTTCATTAAAACAACAGAGCTTTGAGTTCAACTTCAAATGACTTAAAAAGAAACATGAATTTGAGAAAATCGAATGAATATATATTTAAAAAGTTACAAAAGATTCAGTGACCTTTTATATTGCGCAAATCATAACAACGACCTTTTAATCTGTAGCATATCATCTTGTTTTTTTCTTCAAGTGATCGATTTTGTTAGGAAATATAAAAGTACAATGTAAAAACTTGATTCGATACGTTTACGAAATCTTAAAAAACCAAATAGCCCTATAAATAGTTGTTTACAGAAATAAATTACCTTTCATATTCATTCCGTCCAGTATATTATCTCAAATCTTTTACTCGATTACATTTAAATTTGTTTCTGTCAAAACCATATACCCCTGCTGTTAATAAATATGAATTCAGTGACTAAACAAACACTAAATGATGGGTGGCTAAAATATTTTAATATTTGCAAAGTAGTGAAAAAATAAAATTAACTAAATATAACATGTTACATAAAAAGCTTTCTTATGATGCATTTTTATGTAAATTTATGTACATACATGATCACACTTTTGCTTGTCTTTTTAAGGTTAAATGTTATGTCTTCATTTTAGATCCTGTAATAACTAAACACTTATCATGGCCTAATCGGAGTGTTATTCATTTCAAGTTGACATGTAAGAGTCATTATCTAAATACAAATAATGACAAATTGCACCGTACATAAAAAAGGAACATAACATAACACTTTACATTAACTTGAAGAAGAATTTGCAAACTGAGTTATCTCTCTTACACCACAGCCGATCTGAATTCCTGTAAAAGCACCCTGTCAGTTCTTTTAGCAGGATCATGTTTTTTTTCAATATGTACTATGATTTCTGTTCCCATCGGTATGTAATCATATCTATAATAAAACATGCTATCTGTAATGTTTACGTATAATTGTATGGCAGGGTTCAAGATGATCGGGTATGGTGTGTCGATTTCAAATCTATGATTAAAGGACAATATGCTTTATTTTAGAATGTTTAAGATGCTTATCACCTATTGTCAATATACACAACATCACCAATTTCGCGTCATCACTTATTTCACGGTAATGGCATATTTCCATGTGGCAAATGGTAATTGATCAAATTTACATATTTCAGTGATACACCTAAACAACAGTTTGTTTGTGCAAAATATTTTAGATGTAAAACAGAACATTTCACTAATTTCTGCAAACGTCTAAAATAATCATCATTTTCTAAATGTTTTCGTTTGTTCAAAATATTTATTTAGTATAACAAAGTAAAGATAGTTTTAGCATTTTAAATTGAGCAAATAACATTTAGTTATTTTAACTGAAACACCGAATAATAAATAAAGAAATAAATTAAATAAATAAATTTAAAATAATAATAATAAATAAATAAAAATTGAAAAAAAAATGTGTAACACCATTTATCACGATTTTATATTGACACACTGTTTTCAAAAAGGCTGACATTTGATATACTTCTTGCCCATTAAAATAGATTTTGGTGAATATGTTGTTGTTTGCTTGTGTGATGCAACAGAAAATGTCTAAATGTTACAGATTTGAAAAATGTTTTTTGTTGTATAGTAAGTTTGGTTCATAGTTTTTGCTATCTTGCTTCAAAGCGTTAAGTAACGTGAACTTAGAGGAGCACATAGTATAATAGCGTTTAATGTAAAAATAATTCCTGATGAAGGTAGCAAAATATAAACAACAGAATTAATCGTAATAATTGTTTTTATTTCGAAGAAGCCTAAGAAAAAATTTAAAAAAATACCGTTTTTAAGACAAAATTTTCTTTTGTGGACATATGATTAATGAAACATAATTGTTGCCTTAATAGTTTCTAATTTCATCTAATAAATCAAAGATTATTAAACATAATAACAAAAAAACTCAATCGCAGGCAAATTAACAGACACAAACAAGCAAACCTTAATGCAAAAGCAATTTTGGATTTTGTGCCATCTTATTTATTAAAACAATATTATTTCAGCAATTCTGAACAGATTTTCCAGACATCTATTTCCTAAATATATATTAGTGTTTAACCTCTGTGCCAGCTGTAATTAGCAACATTCATTCTAAGAGCGTGGGAAAGCAGGCGCGTGCCAAGAATAAATCAGATGTATTCACATGTTACCGGTTAACATCACGAAACACGCGTCGTGCATTTCTTAATATCTGAAGGGAAATTTTAAAACAGGAGAAATAAAAAATATATAAAATTTTGAAAAACATACCTAGAAAGAGCCTACTTTTTTTTTTAAATATCATAAAATGTAACGTAAGTTTTATTTCAATCAAACGTGAAAAGTCATTTTTAAGTATTGGAAAAAAAAAACATCTGTCAAATTTAACAAGTATTTTCCATGATTTACATTTAAAATAAACAGGTTATTATAAAGCAATTAGTATTGAATTAAGCCATATTGTTGTTATTGGAAGCCTGACGTGGCGTGATGCCATGTAATACATTTATAATTGGCATGTTGGTACAACGATTCAATGTATTCTGACACCACATTTATCAGGAACTTATGTCTTTATTGAAATATCCCATTTAATCCGACCTGGTAGTGTATTTTCTACGTAAAGGCAATAAATTTATGTTGTTAGCTAGGCAATTTAATCTATTTTTCGGTCGAGTAGTTAGCCAAACATTCACTGGTACTTTGTTAGTGTAGTTTATCAATAAAGAAAAGTTTTAAGTCGGCATCTGTCTGTCTGTATTTCAATTTCACTTTTCTGAACTTTGTTTGCTTTCTTTTTCGAAACATTATATTATATTTGATTGTTTGTGAATGTGCTAATGTTATAATGTTCAGTCTGAGAATGTTTTGTGACAGTTATATATACATGTATTAATACGTATTTTCAGTTTCCATAGAATGATAAGTTGTCATGCCTCTGATAACTGATACGGAAATCATCGCAGGACTGTGCAATTGTTAGGAGTAATTTATATTCATATGATTCAAAGGCTAGAACAACTGATAAAGATGTAGTTTGTGAGACCACATTTGTAAGAAGAAGTGAGAACTCTAAATATAATACCGTTAATTGTTAAAAGTAATGTTAACTTTGAAATATTAAATAATATGTACAGTGTCTTTTTACAATATGGAACATATTTGATATGTCAACATTTTACTCTCTAGCTACTGACTTACTTCAACTCCTTAAAATTGGTAACTGACATTCCGAAATGCAAGCTGGAGAAGTGAATTAAACAAACTAAGGTTAAAAGCGTGAATATTTTACTATCAATAACATTTGTCTGAGTGGTTAATTGAATCTATTAACTCTATATTTGTTGTTCGCTTTAGAGTGTTCCACATGTTCTAAACCCCTGAGTATAAAATATACTAAAACGTCTGGCACTGTATACATTATAGGAGTTTGTAGTTAGTGTTTCCAGATTTGACACTTCAACTCCCTTAGATTCACGTTTATACTTTAAAATATTTTATACCCAAACTATTTTATTTAGACAAAACAGCTGGCTAGAACCCAATGAAACAACTATTGTAAAATACATATAAACACTGTCATGTAGAATTGGCTCAGGTTTTGGATTAAATATTAAATTTAATGATTGTAAATACATCATTGCGTGTTGCACAAAATTGAACGTTTGTTAATGGTGATTAAATAATTTAAAATCGTTAAACTACTATTGCATGAGTCGAAAAAAATCTCTTAGTTGATTTAATTTTGTTTTCTATTAGAATTGTTCAGCAATCAGATTATATTAAATTTTTGTAAAATACTTCGCAAATAAAAAATTGAATCTGATCTAAATATGACTTAATGAAGTATTAAACCAATTTAGCATAATCTGATTAACAATTAGGAACAGTAAATATTCTTATAATCTTGAGTATATGTTATTAAAATCAATGACTCAATCGCACATGCACGACTCTTGAATTTCTAAAGCTTTCTAAGTCGTATGACTTTTAAACTATTGAAATTATACTTCATGCAAAAGTAACATTAAGATTAAGATTGATCGATTTGTTTATATTGCTTTCATTTTCCTTTATATATTTTGACAATTATTTGATAATTATGTTAATATGTCCCTGGCTTCTACAAAAAACGTATAATGTTGGCATGACCCACTTCTTTTCAGATATATTTTGATAGATAAGATTTTTAAATTTTATAAATCGTCATGACCTAGTTCCTTCTAAGATATTTTGTCAAAGATATTTTAATGTATTTGGAAGCACTTTTTTCACATCAATAACGTCTATCATCGAGAATAAATGAGTCGAGTATAACGTCTAGGGTTTTAATTCTAACGGTCGACATACTCTAAAGGAAAATGTATGTCAGACGTTTATAGAATAATCATATATATTACATTAGAAAAAGAACTACAGGCATTGCCTTTTTATGATAAATTAGTCTCAGTGAGTAAGAAATGAAGTAACGTTCTGAGAAATTGTAAAATGTTTTTTTTCTAAGAAAACATCCGTATTTGATCAAAGTAATTCCATTCAGGTTAAATGATAGCTTGTGCAATGCATTTAAAACACATTCTTTTAATATTTAGTCAAACAAATTAACAGTTACATCAATTTGTTTTTTATCTACAGTTTTATGCAAACAAGCTTACTGAAGATTTTATGCTTTATACTACATTTGGGAAATACTGATTTAGATAAGTAAACCTCCTTCCGTATATTGCCCCCGTACTTTTAATAATTTGTAAAAACAGTTCCCAGACTTTTTTTTAAAGACCTCCTTTTCTAGACAGTTTTACTTAGACTTAGTAATTTTATATTGTTCATTTTACTTCATTTACTAAATATTTTTTATGAAAAAATACAGTTTGCTCCTTGCACTTTAAGTTTGTAAATACAGTTTCTAAGACTACAAAACTATCATTAGTAGCATATACCTTATATACCTTATATTTTGGAAATTTGCCAACCATCGGCCGTTACGCCAGAGAGAAATAAATAATGAGAACAAAATGGAGTGTCAGCTAGCCTAAGATAAAGCTTTATGTTTTCTATATATTGTTTATGCTTGTCTTTACTTCTATTAATAAATCGCTTATTTATTGATCAACTTTCTCTTCCAGGAAAATTTGCTGATATTGCTTTTTTGTAATTAGATTACACATAATATATAAACACCCTGCCTGCTTAGCGTAAAAATATAAATTGTTCTGGAAATCTTAAAAGTGTCTGAGTGTGTTGTTACGTCTAATTCTGCTTTAAAACATCATGATCTCAAAATCTTTAGATTAAAAAATTGAAAATTAAAATGTCGTCCATCATGAATAAATATGACTTCTACAAAATAATCATTCTTAACCTGGTCATAAAAAAATCATATATATTGATAAACCGACACACGAGGGGTTTCACATACTTTATAACTTAAAATGTTATCAAACAAGAGTTATATAGTTAATAAAACTATATTTCTTTCAATAATCTTAAGTTTATAGATTTCTTATAAAAGATTGATTACGCACCACTGAAATTGGACATTTTTTGATATCAAAAGCAACTGAGGTTTTGCCATATAGATGACTGCTAAAGCATTTGCACCCGAGATATATGTTCATATGTCTCGTGTTTCATATCTATCACAAATAATGTTTTAGGTTTGCAATTTAGATAATATCTCGGAATAAAGTAACAAAAAATATTTTTGTTTTCAAAAAACGATATTTGGCTCACTTGAAACACTTATTACGGATTTTTGTATTCACGAAGAAATATTAGCAAAATGATTCAACTATGGTAGATATGATAAGTTTGACGAGACATTGAAAGTTTGGCTGCAATATCTGTCTTGAGAAAATAGAAAAGTCGAATGGAATTAATAACCATAAAAATATCTATAATTATGTAAGACGTTAAAATTCATACAATATGAAAACTTTATTTTGAGAATATTCCTTCTGACTTAAAATATATTAGATGAGAAGGTAACTGTATTTTACTAACTTCGATTATTTTCCTAAATATTCGTGGAATAAGGGAATAGTTCACGTTATCCAACGTTTGTGTTCTATAAGGAATTGTTTGTTTGGCATTAGTTAACCACTTAATATGAAGTATTTGACAAAGAGCAACTCGAAAATTCTACATTACCCATATTACTGTATATATACTCTATTTTAATACTTCACTTAACATTCTGTTACAATCTTCCAGGAAACTTACTTGTCGCTATCAATATAGATCAAAACAGATAAAAAGCATGTTTTAATTAGCTATTTCGATAACCTGAGCGTGGGAAAGGAGCACGCGCCAAGATTTTAGAGGTATAAATGTCTTTTATAATCGCATACTATCGACATTAAGCATGGAATCAATCAAACTTTTAAACCTGTTGATTTCTTATCAAGAGAAAGGTACTCAAAAAGTTACATAACAAAAAATGAAAATAAGAAAAAGCAGGTGTCTCTCACATCAACGTATATTAATTGCTTCTACAAGGTGTAACAAATTCCTGTTCTTATCCAAAGAAAAAGAAGGAAAAAATTAACCTTTCATAATCTTTCAGACTAGCAAACTGGACCAAATAACACGACCTTATCTTGCATTACAAATAATTTTGATAACTTAAGTCTCATAATTAGGAAATATATATCAATTTTGACATCAATGCTGTAGGAAAGTTCAATTGCGCAGGAATATATGTATACGGCCTAAGTTATTAATGACAAAGCCCTTTAAATATATACCGTGCATTATTATACTATAATGCAAGAAATATTACATTACCCGTCGATATTGTTGTTGCTGTAAATGGCTTAATGCATGGAAATGTTATATAATGTTTTTTTTTTGTTGTTGATGTTTTGTTTTCGTCAATAAGTGCGTTTGAAGACAAATCCGTAGCAATAACGCTGCTTTGAGACATGTTTAAGCAGCTCCTGTAAACTTTCAGGAGGTGGTGCCAACCAGAAAAATTCCTTTTGCATGCATCTTTAATGTGTATAAAATATGTTTAATGTATAATAATGTATATGTACCTTTATCGGTTATGGTCAAAGTCACAGTCCGAACAGATATGCGTTTAAAAAGTTTTATATCAGCAATGCCTTTTTGAAAACCATAAAATCGCTGACACGCAACTATATGAAAAGTTTTTCTATGAAGACTATGGAAATGTTTTATCTTTTATCGGTTATCTAAGTGATGACTATTATTACATCTGCGAGTTTGTAACGCAATTTCGGAAGGCAGAATAAAAAGATTGTTATCTACGGTAGTATTACAAAATAACCAACCGAAGGCAAAGAACCTCCATACCTAATATCTCGGATATTGGTGTACAGATGTAATCTGTACAAGGAACGATGAAAATAAATATTTTAGCATCATCTCGTTCATACTGACCCTTGTGAATGAAAAAAATGGTGTAAGGTACATATTATGAAAATACCCATGACATGATTTTAAAATGTCGATAAGAAGAAAGATCCTTAGCATGCATATATTTCAAGAAAGTTATTTTAGGATATTTTCAGAGCTTCTCTTGTCAAGAGCTTCATAGCCTATCTTATATGTTTAGAAGATTAAAGCTTAGCATGTAAGATCATGTCTTCAGACATTGATGTATCTTATAAATAAAAGAGTCTACTATAAGACATATCTTCCGTTCCAAAAGCGTGGGAAACAAAGCGCGTGCCAAGAAACCTAAAGGTTATTGTCGTCTGCTGAACTTGCAAGCTGCCAACAAGATAAACAATCTTGTTAAGAATTACAAAACCAGACTCTTGTTTAGCCGAATCGAACAAGTGCATTATTACTTTAACGGGAAGTTTGCGAGTACAGAAAATTTAGGATCAGAGAAAATACTCATTAAACTCGATAGAGTACGCCTGATACTAATCATAATTTATGACAGCTTATTTCATTTTTTAAAAGACTTATTACATTTATTTCACGCATGTGAATAAAGATTATATGTAGGCGTGAAACTTTGGTATATGTTCGTGATTTAAAGAATTTAAATTATGCCCAAATTTTAAACATATTATTTTTGATGTTCATATATGTAAATTGTAACAAATATTTTGATACGTTTATGATAATGTTTGTAATATTAATATAAGTGAACGAATGGTGTAGCAAGAGATGACCTTTAAGTCATCTGAAATGAATCATAAATGAGAAAATACCCTAGATGCTGTAAATAAAAGCTATTTTTCCCAGAATTACCAAACGTTTACTCTAAACAAGTATGGAAAATACACAAAAGTAAGCCGACTCAATGTCATGTGATGGAACAACGCCATAAAATACCATTATGTTTGGCAAAGTTTCAACTGCAACGTCGGTGTACGTAGTTCATATATGGTCTATCTATTCTTCGATGAACAGAAATTGGCAATAATTTACTACAACACTTATATAATTTATCAACTTAAAGAAAGTTTTTATAGATAAATCAACAATTTAGCAATATTGGACGGCGAAAGTTCGCTGTTATAAATAAAAACGTGCAAATAAAGCAAGTCATTTGTTTAAATTTTATTCTCTTTACTATCATTCAAACATATTGATATCTTTCAAAAGCACAAGCGTTCGTGAACTTTATAACAGTAAACCTTATGGAAGCTTGAATTTTTTTTAATCTACTGACGACATTAGCAAAATAATAACGATTCGTAAAATTCAGTCAAGAAATTAACATAAAACATATTATATAAATATCAAAATAAACCCGTTTTGTCACATTATGTACACTCAAACATATACAAGTTATTATTATAAATATAATAATATTTTTTTTGAGTCTTACATTGTTAAATAAAGAATACTTTGCAGGCTTAGACTCATTGTTTGCCCTTTTTACTAGACTTATTACATAAAAAACAATTTCTGACATCCGGCTTTAAAAGAACTCATATGTTATCGGCGAGGGTGGGAGATGAGAAAATTGTTAAATAAATGATGATGTTTATTTGTATTTTTGTTCGAGAGAGGATCCCTTGAGAGAAATGTAATCGATCGAAATAATGAGAAACATCTTTCACAAATTATCTCTATACCATTTTAAATTAACCCGTGTTAGGGGTCTTGGAATTCTCAATATATAGAGGCTCACATTATCTGAACTTGCAATATTTTCAACTTTGCCGTGCTAAGTGTTATCTAAGCTTTTCATTTTATCTTTTTTTTCCAAAGGCATCGTATTGATTATAGAAGATTTTACAAAATTTAAAGTGAGTTCTAAGTAAATGAATACTGCTGACACTTACCCTTAAAACTTTAAAATTTAAATGCGAATAAGTCAACAGTAAAAAGCATCGCGATAAAAGTCAATAAGTTTGACTAATAAAATTTAATGCGAGAAACCTCAGTAATACAATTTATGAGATATCTTTCTTGTAAATGATTCGTAAATACATACAGGGTAACATATTCAACAATGAAGTACAAAGTGAGAAACAATTTAAGAAAAAAGAATGTGTATTTCAAATTATTTATTATTAAATAAGCCGAATAGCCTATCAGCCGCTAAATATGCAGATAATGTTATAAACAAGTTTCGAATGTTATTTTCCAAGGCAATTTGTGTGCAAAAAATGAAATTGTTCTGCAATCTTTTAGTAAGTAACATTTTTTTTAAAGTTACACAAAAAGAATATAACTGTTATGATATAAACAACATGACAATGATGTGAATCTTTACAGCAAAATTGACAAAAAACCCGTCCAATCTCTAGGTTTTATTAGCAGCATGTGGTTGCTGCAAGCCATTAATTGCAAACATTATTGGCAATATTTCCAGCACTATAAAATATGCCACCAGGGCATAATTATATTTATGCGAAGAATGTCTATGTATACGCTTGATATGTGATACCGTAAAGAATTACAAAACATACTGAAACGTTCTATAGTCAAGGTCATTGCAGATCAATTCTATCTTTGAAAGAATGCCTATTTATCTTTTTTTATTTTGGTTTTATTAGAGAATATATCTAATAAAGAAAATTAAAATAACATGGTAGTCCCATAATGTATCACGGCATAGTGTCAATAATCGAACAGGCCGTTTGCCTATGTTGTTATCTTGGCCAAATCCATTTGTATATGTTTCTTTCCATGCTTGTATCTGTATTGTTTACAAGCATGGAAACGTATAATTAAATATCATTAAGTAAAAAGAGTGTCAGAAATAATTTGTTCTGTTTAATATGGACATGTTGTATGAGGGATGTGCACTAAATGAACGTCTTTGAACTTTTATTGATGCAAAGAAGTGTTATATACCATCAAGACTTGATGACAAACTAGAATTTATTCATTCCAGATGTAACGTATTTCAGGGAGCATGTGCACATACCTGGATTTTTATGACAAGGACTTTGGGTGTGGTAAGTGAGATAACATAAGCTACTTGATAAGCCATCAGCAATCACCGTGTAGGTTTTATGGGAGTTATCAATTTCCTTGACATAATATAATATATTCAAATCACCTTTACTGATGTTATTGATAACTTGCACGATGCCTTTACATTTTATATGTATAAATAAAAGACTTCTATGTTTTGGCACCATAATTTGGTACAATTGTTCATTTTTCAGTAGAGACAATGTTAACAAAATGTTAAGTTTATGTATGCAATTGCATATTCCAATGCTCTCCTCTAAAGACAAACATGACAAACAATTTTGCAATTTATTGAAGAAAAATACACGTTTAACTTTTAATTAGTAACGTATGCATATTCGCATTTTAATCTTTAGAAGAACCATATCAAATATCATATTTTAATCTACAAATCGTGCAAATAAATTTAGTAATATGACAAATTAGCACAGTGAAACGACTGAAATACTATATTTTCATTAAGATGATATGTTTAAATTATATTTAAAAATGATTTATAGGTATTAATTTAGACTTATAACAGATGAGACATGCTATAAATATTTTACTGAAATTTATACATTATATAACATAATTTATAAAGATATGGCGATAAAAAAGTAGTTTTATGGCAATTGGTGCATAATTATTTTACTGGTTTATTTATTATAGTTTTAGAAATTGACAAAAATATGTTACTTGATGGACACACATAAAATGGAAAATAAATATTCCATGTTTACCTTATCCGCAGTTAGACTACATTAACTCAGTATGTGTAAACATGACAAAAACGTAGTGTTTTTGTAGTTTTTTTTCTGATTTCATAATTTCTATTCGATTTGAAATATATAGAAATAAGAAGTCTTATATGTTCTGAAATGAACTGTATTTTCACCTGAAAAAAGATAAATAAACAAACACAAAGAATAGATAAAAAACTAACAAACAAAACATACAAACAAACAAAATAAAAAAATCCTCTTATTATTAATTACCTCGAAACTGTTTAATACTAGAAATAAAAATTGAAAATCTTGGTTTATAATAGCTTATTTTGTGAATGCATAACTTATTAATTTAATGTTTAAATAAATAATGATAACTTAAACTGTATAATTTACAAATATATGTTTACAAATATACATTGTGGCAAGATGAAGCATGTAATACCTCACGTTAATATACTATTCATTTTCTCTTGGTGGTAGGTAAAACTATAAATTGCATGTCTATGAGTCGTAGGTAAAAGTCCTCATAAATTTATAATTCTATTAAACATCTGACAGTGTAGAACTTTTAGAGATTCATTCAAGTTTTTCTTTTAATTAACGGCCACATGATACTCTCTTATTTTCTACTTCTTCATCAACTGCCACAGTCTAACTAGTTTATGCATTATGTCATAAAACATCAAGGTATATGCACATGCTCCCTGAAGACATAACACCTGGAATGAATAAATTCTAGTTTGTCTTCAAATCTTGATCGTATATAAATAACACTTTTTGGTATCATTAATTTAATGAAATTCATTTGTTGAAATCTTTCATACAATTTTTTGTCACACTATTTTATTTTAATGATGATTTACAGTATGATTTCATGCATATAAACAAATAAAGATACAAATTTGGAAAGAGATTGGGCCAAGAGTAAGAAGTTGTTTAATCGATAGTTCAAGTTCCCATCAGTGGTGAACCAATTGAAATTTCTTAAATAATAGAGGATTATTAGAAGTTATTAACGCGTCTATGTTAGTAAAACGCAAATGACGTCTCGTCATTATGTGCACGGCAATGAAATACCGTATTTTCAAAGTCGCAAAAACGGCATGAGTACATAATAAAAGTGTGTATTGTATCGCTCGATTATGTATTAAAACCGTCTATTGGACAGTGTTCTTGGAGAAAATACTGTTAAGAAAACATCGTGACATCGTTTTAGAACATATCAAATCATTCAAAATATATTAAATTTTTTTACACATTTTCGTTGAATTCATATTAAAAGTACATTTTTGCCTACTACCTTTCAATGCATTATCTATGACATGCAAGTTCATCATTTTTAATCTATTGAAATAATATTAAAGAATGAGATGAAGGTATAACTCCACATAATAATTCTGTTCTTAAAAATATTTGGTATCGGGTAAAAAGGAAATATTCAAAGCTAATTTAAATTGAACAAAAGTGTATTTTGAGCGTGTAATTTTATTGTCTGTAACAATTAATATCATTCTTCAAAACAGAATTCGATGCCATTCAATCTATATATGTAATAATTTCTTATCATTTAATTGTTCATTATATTGTTGATTATGCTAAGTGACTTTATTGGTAAGATATCTGCAAAGAGCCGTTTCAAGCTAAACATACACAGTCTGTAGTTTCACGTTATCTTACATGAATCATGTACTAGTTTGCTACACAAACATTATTTTTGAGCGTATTCTGCTACTAATGAAGGATCTATGTCATACATCAGGTTTAGAAAAATGTAATTAGCTTTAAATTTTCGATAGATTACTTATATGTTATCAAAAGAATAAGCATAGATGAATCGGATTTGATTTTAAGTAAACAATTTTTTGAAGAATTTTTCAATTTTATTGTTTAATCTCTGATAAAATATCAACTTTGATAGATTTCTTGATTGGATAAGTAATAGAAAGAGCACCGAAACACGAGGCTATCTGATTTGAACGAGGGGGCGTAGCCCCCGAGTATTAATCAGATTGCCGAGTGTTTTGGTGTTCTTTCTCTTTTGTATCATAGTCATAACATAAAAGCACGTTCCCTGTTGTCACAATATGAAACCCCGGCAAAAATGAACCAATGAAAAACATCTGAATATGACATTTCTGTCGCTTTCCCTTTCTCTGCCGTCACAATATGTAAACCCCAGCAAAAATGAGCCAATCAATGGGCATGCTCTGGAGTGCGGGTAACTAATACCCGCACTCCAGTTAACGCACTGTGCATGTATATGTATACGATTTAACCCTGACACATTTTCAACAGAAAGGTCTCCAAACTATGATACAAGTATAAGTAAACACCTTATAACTTTGATTTTTTAATTTTTTTTATTTATTTATAATTATTATTATTATTGTTATTATCATCATTATTTTGCAAACGGTTTTTCAAAATAATAGCAAGTCAACTGTTTTCTTTTATGAATTTAGACCTTTATAATCAATGATAATTACACATCTATCAAATACTGCGATGAATTATAAATACAAAAGTTATCGAAATCAGAGGTTATCAAAAACAAAATATGCCTAAACACGAAAGAAAGTGGTTTGCACTTGGTAGTACCGCCCGAGAACACAGGCTCAACCAAACTGAGCCTGTATTATTTACAGTTTTGCCGTTCTGGACTTTCTTTAGGTATTCGTATTTTCTCAAATTTGCATGTTTAATGATCTCTATTCACGTTATATTATTTTGTTTGTTTGTTTGTTTGGTTTCACGTCACACCGACACAGTATAGTTCTTTGGCGACGTTCCAGCTTTACTGGTGGAGGAAGACCTCGGGTACCCTTCCGTGCATTATTTCAGGCACGAAAGGGCACCTGAGTAGAACCACCGACGTTCTGTAAGCTAGCTGGATAGCTTTCTCACATAAAAGAATCCAAATAACCTGTCGGGATTCGAACCCACAGCGGTGTGGGGCAAGTGGTTTGAATTCAACGACCTTAACAACTCGGCCACGGACGCTCCTACATTATATTATAATACATTTAATTATGTAAGATAATTTATTATAAGTATTTCCAGATGAATGCAAATACAATATGATAAGAAAAACAACTGACATGTTTATTAAAGTTGTGGTTGCAATATAAAATAGATCTATCTCCTTTTATTGCAAATATAATTCTTTTATTACGTGTTAGTTCTTGCGTCAAGGAGATTGTTCATGGTACAGCAATATTCTACTTGATGTACGAATGTAGAACATAAAGGCAAGGTTATAATAC
The DNA here is from genome assembly GCF_026571515.1 of Ruditapes philippinarum. Lineage (NCBI taxonomy): Eukaryota > Metazoa > Mollusca > Bivalvia > Venerida > Veneridae > Ruditapes > Ruditapes philippinarum. Next base: position 47,196 of record NW_026863522.1, read on the forward strand.
TGCAAATACACTCGACATACATCGTAAAAAGTACTAAAATAAATTATAGAATTATCAGGACTGGCGTTTCAAAAGAAGCGAAAACATATATTCAGTACAAAAATATCCGTCGGGTAATTCATTATCTAAAACTGAATAATGACTTATATTTTTAAAGCAAAATAAAAACATACACAAAAACTTAAACAGTTATGTAAAATGTTTAAAATATTTTTTTTTTCAAACATACAAACGTTTGTTTTTCTTAAGAATGTGAGGTAGGTGTCCTATCGGCATACGTTAAATTTTCATTACGTTGTGTTACACACTATCCATACGAATGCTTAATATTCCATGATTTAATCGCTAACAGTTTACTTCAGTTTTGTTGTTGTTGTTGGTTTTTTTTATTATTATTTATTAATTTTTGTTTTTGTTTTCTTTTTTTATACCTTGTTTTTTCTCATAGTATTACGTAATCAAATTTATCATTTTTTTAAGTAAGGATATATGTGTAATGTGCGATTAACGCCTTAACATTTTGACCTCTGTTTGGCAATTTACGTGAATTGCAAGTGCTGTTTGCGTAAATTACTTTCTTCGTTTATTTCATAATATTTTACTTTTAAATACCTTTGCAAAATTTTCATGAAATATATCACGAATCTAGAGACATGATGCTTTACAGTACAAACATAATTCAGAGTATGATATATTTTACAACCTTTTCAAAACAGATTGTAAGAAAGATGTTATCGCTAGACTAGGATTCACAGAAGTTTGTAAAAATGTTTGTTTGCATTCATTAATATATATAAAATGTGAGTATACATTCTAAGAGAGTAAATGTAGATCAATTGTATGGCGAATAAAGATATGTCTACGCAATAAAAAGAAACCAAGACGTTTTATCTAATGTTTGCTGACACTTCGTTTTTTCTATCATTTTACTTCTCGCGTAAAGCTGCCCTTTATTGTAATTTTGCCAAATGAAAGAAATAAGTTGAAATATGTTTGACAAATTGACAGTAATTGAAGAAGATAAATATTAAATAAAAAATACATAGACATGTTTATTAGTTTAGATACGTTGTCCTAGACCCTATGATTGAGAATGTACTTTCTTTTGTACTAAAAGTTACATAGTTCTCATTTAAACACTGTCAGTAAATGCAATTGTTGTATATTTCAAATGATTGCCTGTTTTAATGACGATTGAACGAAAATTGATATTGACAAATGTTTAAGATAAAATATAAAAACTGCCTAAAATATAAAAAGACTGTCCAACTCTTTATTTAAATTGAACAAAACAGATAATTTCCTAAGGATATTCATATATATTTATGTGAGTTAGGGGCTTATTGACTATTCAGGTTTATAATAAATTGGTTAACAAATATGTCCATATTATGATGTCCTTACATATAAAAGTATATGGGTTGATATTCATGATATAAGTGTTGACTTATAATCAGCACTATGCAAGACAAACCTTGTAAAACGCGCAAGTTAATTAAATCTAATCAGGAACATTTTCAGTACTCCAATTATGGAGATGCTTGGTGTAGCTTATTTTGTAGTTCTTGTTAATAAAATAGTTAGAGTCGCTATTCGTTCGTTCTCAAGATTTAACGAGACATACATGTATACAGTATGTGATTTAAACCATTTTTTTCTATATTTTTACAGAATAGAATGATATATTTTTAAATTAATACTTTGTTTTTGGTATGAAAGGCCTTAAATGAAATCCCAATATCATGCGCAACAATGCTATTTTAATATGAACTGGGACTTTTTAATTTGTAGAATAAATGGTAATATAACCACTCCTTATCTTGCCGGCGCCTACAACGGGTCTCTGACTATTTGTCAGAATTTATCATATAATTGCCCAAAAACATTATTACCGTTGCCTTCATTTTGAAATTAGATCTTGTATTCCTTTTTGTTGCTCAGGGATTGCTTTAATGGTTTAGGCATAATAATTGCAGTCACCGTAAATCCCTGCGTTATTTAATGGGTTTGATAACTTGAGTATGTTCATCTCTAGTTCCAAAAGGTTAGGTTGTTTTGGCCCCCATGTGTTTCTTTAAACACCGAAGTTAGCCAAAATCACTTTTCCTGTTTTGGCATCATATGACCTATACTGTGTTGGTGCACTGTAAAACCAAACAAACAAACAAGCAAACAAACAAAGTTTCTGTTTAAAGAAACATAAATATTTCATTGAAAAGTAAGCAGCAATGTTCATTATTATTTTATACACGATACGATAGGAAGGTCAGACAATTCAACTAAGTGTACTTGTTTTAACGTTGTCATGAATTTCCTGATATTGACATTTATCTTTACATAGTTATTGATTATTCTCGAGATGCTGTAATATCAGACTATCAAAATATTCTAAAGAATCGTAAATGGGAGATATTGAAAAATATATCTAAAAAATGAAATAAAATGACAAGGTAGTCCAATAATCACGGCATAGTGTCGATAATCGAACTCTTGGCCCACTCCATTTGTATATATTTCTTCCATATTTGTATCTTTATTGTTTATATGCATGCAAAACATGAAAATGAAATACAATAAATCATCATTAACCTAAAATAGTGTGGCAAAATGTTGTATGAAGGATGTTCAACAAATGAACTTCCTTAAATAAATAATGCCAAAAAGTGTTATATACGATCAAGACTTGATGACAAACTAGAAGTTATTAACTCCAGATGTTACGTGTTTCAGGGAGCATGTGCTCATACCTGGATGTTTTATGACATAGAATTTGGGTGTGGTAAGTGAGATAACAGAAGCTACTTGATAAGCCATCAGCAATCACCGTGTAGGTTTTATGGGAGTTATTAATTTCCTTGACATAATATAATATATTCAAATAAATCACTTTTACTGATGTTATTGATAACCTGCACGATGCTTTTGTATAAATAAAAGGCTCATATAAATTTTGATTAATGCTCTAGTAAATAATTGAATCAAATTAAAATTGGCAAAGAATATGTTAATTGATAGAGACAAATAAAATGGGAAATAAATATTCCAAGTTTTGCCGCAGTTAGAGTACATCAACTCAATATGTGTCACAATAACTTAGTGTTTTTTTCTGATTTCTTATTTTCTACTCGATTTGATATATATAAAAATAAGAAGTGTCATAAGTTCAGAAATGAACTGTATTTTTCAACTAAAAAAAATAAACAAACGCAAAAAACAACAACAATAAAAAACTAACAAAACAAATCAAACAAAAAAACAAAACAAATCCTCTAATTATTTACTACTGCGAATCTGTTTAATAACTTGAAATAAAAATTGATAATCTTGTTTTAGAATAGTTTCTTTTGTGAGTGCATAACTTACCAATTTAATGTTAAACTTAATAAAGATACACGTATTTCTTTAACCTAAAAGATTCTGTATTTGTCATCCCACATAAGTGAAATTTTATATATATATATAATTATGCTTCTAAAACAATTTTCAAACAAAAAAGAATATTTAAAATATGTACTGCAAATATTTCTCTACATTATATGTAATCATTAAAATGTATGCATTCATTTCAATATGAAACACTTGACTTAGACCTTATAGAAAAAATCTAAATGCCTCCCTTAATAAACATAAATATGTAAATTCGGTAATATCTTTACAAATAATGCTTTTTGGAACTTAAAATATTGATAAATCTTCATTTGAGCATTATATTTATGATAGAAAACCATAAAAAATGAATTACAGTATCTTTGAGCTGTAAATTTCACTAAAATATGTTTATGTATCATTGTGACAAGATGAAGCATGTAATACATCACGTTAATAAACCATTCATTTTCTCTTGGTGGTAGGTAAAGCTATAAATTTCATGTTTATGAGTCGTAGGTAAAAATCCTCACAAATTCATAATTCTATAAGAACAATTCTCTTAAAACATCTGACAGTGTAGAGTTTTAAGAGATTCATTCAAGTTTTTCTTTAGTTAACGACCACATGATACTCTCTTAGTTTCTACTTCTTCATCAACTGACACAGTCTTCTAACTTTTTAATGCATTATGTAAGAACATGTTTAGACTCTCCCATTTACGATTCTTTAGAGTATCTTGATAGTCCGATATTACAGCATATCGAGAATATTTAATAACTATGCAAAGATAAATGTCAATACCAGGAAAAATCATGACAACGGTAAAACAAGTACACTAAGTTGAATCGTCTGACATTCCTATAAATAGGTCATTCTGTCAAAGTATGTAAAACGCAATCTGCAGTTTTCAACAGTATACATTCATATGCTTGTATTCATATTTTGATGAAAATGAAAGATTTCAGCAATTGATGAGAAATTTACTTACTTTTTAATTAATAAGAACTACAAAATTAGCGACACCAAACATCCTTATGAAAACAGATGAAAAGAAAAGGAAACTTTAAAAACTTACATTATAGGTAATTGTATCGAGGCACCAAAGCAAGGAAACATATTTCGATGTTAAAGAGTCATTATTCCAATAAAAGTGTAAATTTTGTGTGTACAAGTAAATTTCAAAATAAATTTTACATGTGGACACATTTGTTTATCAATTTATTATAAATGCCACATGATTAATCAATAACCCCTTAACTTACATACATATCTACAAATATATTTTGGAAATTATCAGTATTGTTCAATTTATAAAAAGAGTGGGATAGTCTTTTCATATTTTAGTCTGTTTTATATTTTATCCTACAAACTTGTCATTAGCAATTTTTGTTTAATGTTTAATCGCCATTACAATAGTCAATCTTTTAAAATATACAACAAGTTCATTTCAGACTGACATATTTTAATTTAACAGTAGAAAGGAATATTCATTCGCTGTTATAAGGTCAAAGACAGCGTATTTAAACTAAAAAAAAAAACCGTGTTTATGTATATCATTTTTTTTATATTATATTGATCTTCTTCAATTACTGTCAATTTGTCAAACATATTTCAACTTGTTTTGTTTCATTAAAATTTTTTTTTGGCAAAGTTACAATATAGGGCAGCTTACTCGAGAAGTAAAATGATAGAAAAACGAAGTGTCTGCAAGAGTTAGATAAAACGTAATGGTTTCTTTTTATTGTGTAGACATATCTTAATTCGCCATACAATTGATCTACATTTACTCTTAGAATGTATACTCACATTTTTAGATATTTTTGAAAGCAAACTACTCTCGTGAATCCTAGTCTGAATTAAAACGGTTCATGATTAATTCCTGGAATATAAAGCGTTGGTATGAATAGTGTGTTACGCAGCGTAATGAAATTTATAACATATGCCCATATGACACCCTATACATCACTTTCTTGAGAAAAAACGTCTATTAGCTATTTTAGAAAAACAAACATATAATTCATTATTCAGCTATAAATAATTGATTGCCCAACGGATATTTATGTACTGAATCTTTGTTTTCGGTGTCTTTAAAACGTCAGTCCCGAAAGTTCTATAAATATTTTAGTATCTTTTTACGATGTATATCAAGTGTATTTGCAGCATCATAACCTCGCCTTTATGTTCTACATTCTTATATCAAGTATGATATTTCTGTACCATAAACAATCTCCTTAACACAAGAACTAAACACGTAATAAACGAAATAATTTTGTAATAAAAGGAGATAGAACTATTTTATATTACAACCATAACTTAAATGAACCTGTCAGTTGTTTATCTTATCATATTGCCTTTGCACTCATCTGGAAGTACTTTCAATAAACTTATCTTACATATTAGTATTTTAATGTTATGTGAGTAAAGATCACAAGGATGTAAATTTGAAAAAAATACGAATGCCTAAAGAAAGCCAAAAACGGCAAAACTGTAAATGTTGCAGGCTCAGGTTCATGAGCCTGTGTTCCCGGACGGTACTGCCAAGTGCAAACAGCTCACTTAAAAAAAATTACAACCAGAATACCTTGGTATTCATGACATTACATATCTATTTCGCATTACACAGCTTATATAAACATTTCTGTTTTATTGAATGTTTTATGGTGATTACTAAGGAATGGCTTCTTGAATTAACGACATCTTATTTAATATAATTATAAAAAAATAACAATACTTTCTGAAAGAAACTTTTATTATGATAAAATGGAAACAATAATATTGATGTTTAATAATGTTTATGTACCTTACTGTCAGTGATAGTTGCTTTGAGACAAAATAGCAATAGATTGGGGATATTTTATAAATTCTGAAGACTAACATTGCATATCAAATATTTGAATTTTTAGAGGTGCGTTAACATAATTGTCGTAAACTTTTTTTGATATATATAACGGAATTTCTTAAGAACCGTCCATGCTCCGCAGCACCGGCTTAAACAGAAGTTCATCAGGCGGTTATCATGGAACCGTCAACGTAACACTTTTGTACCATTACATAAAAAGCGGTGTATGGTCCCTAAGTAAAAAAGCGTTACCCTTAACGAGAAAACAATGGGCGGAACTTAACAAAATGGAATTTGAAAGGGGATCATAGGTTCTGAAGCATGCATATCTTAGATAAGACGTCAAAAGACGAATTTAAAAAAAGCACGATATCCTCGAGGTGATTATACAGTTTTCAAGTAGGAATACTGGAACAGCCCAAATTAAATATCTTTGATCATATGCCTCGACTTTTTACGGCCTCCACACGGCGCAAATAGCACTGTAATAAATGTTTGTTTTGAACAGTGTTTACATTGAAAGAAATATATGAAAAGCAAGATCGCAAAGCCAGTGAGACGACCACAGGGCGCAGTACCCCACCCCCACCCCCAAAAAAGGATTAACACCCAGAAGACTATCGGACAAAAACAGAACATCTTTCAGATTCTGTAGTGTTTTTTTCTGCTATCACAAAAAAATGATAAACAAGATCAACAAGGAAAAGGAAAGGCGGCGTTCAATGAACGCGATCCAGCAACAAGAGTAGGTTGCAAGGAGCCCAGGAGGTTCCAAAACACAAACCTAACTCTACATTTTGTAGAATCCTCTATAGCTAATTATAAAGCATTATTACATATCAATTAAATTGTAAAAATGAATTGTTTGCAGGCATGCTATTGAAAAAGGTTACTCTAAAAAGAGATTTGAAGTGAAAATATGTTACAGGTTTTGAGAAAATTAGGAATTTATAAGAAAATAAAGTTAATAAAAAACTAATTTTAAGGTTTCTGTCCTTAAGTACAATTAAGAAAATGAACAAGTATTCAAATAAATAGTGATTATCTTCGATAACTGTGCTTCAGGTGCAAGAAAATCAAGGTCCAATATGGGCTTAAAGTGCAAAGTATAATTTGAAGATGAACTGCTTTTGTGGTATTGCGCAACATTTAATTACACACATGTATAATAAGTTTGAAGATAATAACCTTGATACATTCTGGGAAAACAAAACTTTACATTTTACAGTTAGTAGTGATTTTTAACCCTGAAAATGGGTATTGCTGATAGAAATCATCCACATTTCAAGTTTCAATGTCATAGTTTTGTATGAAAATAAACGAAAGCTTAATTAAATAAGTTGAAAGAAGACGCATCCGCCTTTTCTTCAAAAGGTGGAGCTCTTAACATTATTAGAAAGTGCATTATTTTACACTCTTTCGGTTTTTCAATCATCACCTTGCAAAACTATTCCTCATCCTTTGTTGTTTAGTCATATTCAAATATACATCTATAGCATTTAGATGGAATGTCAAAGTTTGGATTGATCAAATACGAAGAAATAAGTGACCTTTGGCAGAATACGTTTAGCCTAATTAAACGAAGTTGGTAACATTTGACAGAAGAAATAAATTGTTTTGGCACATACTGCAGACAATGTTGTCGTTTTCATCTGTGTTAAGAAAACATCAAAGCCGCTGTTTTCTATCTTACATGTTTAGGGAGGGAATACAAACTAAGGTTCTTGAAGCCTATCTCCAGACCGTTGTTTTTCTTATAAATAAGACATTATTAACTGAAGACTCTGTTTAAAGGGTAACTTCCATTCCAAGAGCCAAAGAGTGTGGGAAACAAAACGCATGCCAAGAAACTAATAGGTTAATATCGTCTGCTGAACTTGCAATGCTGCCAACAGAAGACATTTGCGCGTTTGAGGTTTAATCCTGATACAACAAACTCGAACGAAACAAAACCGTCTTTATGATAAGGAAGTTTGCTCGCTAGACATTTGTGTCTATTTGATATATCATTTATAAATAAATGTAAATGTAAAACATTTGTGCCTGTAAAAAACGACTTTTTTCTTAAACAAAAAAGGATTATAACTGACAAATTCAGTAGTTAAAAATCCTTACATTTCAGGTGGTTATTATCAAAAGGAATATCATTTAAAGACAAAAACAAGTGTATTTTAGAAATGTTGGTGATATCAGAATATGCGATGTAGTTGTAACAAGGGCGCAAACTACATGCTTAAGTTATACTTGCGAGAAACAAAAATACCTTAAAGGTCAAATAATGACACAACCAAGACAAGCTTTAAAAAAACAACCGTTAACTATCTCAGTGTTTTTTTCTCCGTCTGATTTTTGATTTAAGACTGATTACACTTGTGTTTAAAAGCGTCAGAGGTATTAGACTTCTTATTACCTGGAACCGACAAACTTCATCAAATCGTGCATGCGATTTCACAATTTTTATTTTATGTTTCATAACTACTTTTTTTGAGAATGTGTGTTTTAAATAAGTGTCGATCAATTTATACATTATACATTCCAACTGACATCATATTTATTTTTATGTTACTGCAAAGGTTGCTATTATTAACAATTGTCCTCAATTTTGGAAATGATGTTATACAGCTTGCGTAGTTAAGATTGGTTTTAAAGTGATTTATAATGGTGATGATAACGTCGGTGCTCCATTAAATAACAATAAGCGAAATCTGTATATTTTTATTGGAAGCATGTGGTAGCAGTGAGCCATAAAATTAATCAGTATTGGCAAGATTTCCGAAAGTTAAAAGCAAGCAAGCAGCCAGCGTTTATATTATAATGGTTTACTACTTCTCTAAAAATTCCATATGATCTTTCGTCGAGACGATATCTGTACAATAGTTGTTTCGTTGTTCAAAACATTTCGATACAAAGTGTTTGTTCATCGAAATCATCTTACATTTAACTTGCAAAAAACCGCCATTGAAACCAAAATGTAAGTGTTCTGGAGAAGAAACAACTATACGAAGCTTAAAACCTACATGTTTGCACACAAATAACAAGAATAAAGACCAACAAGGCGAAGGCAACGTTCACAGAACGCAGCCCCGACACACCCAAGTAGGACACTCAGAGGGCACAAAACCACAGCCGGGGAACCATAACCGAATACAAATCTCCCTTTTTATTAGACCGTCGTCAAATCAGCTTGTTTGTTTACTGTGTTAATTGTAAAAAATATACTATACATTATGTCTCGCTTTGTTATCACGTTAATCAAACAGTAAATGAATGGCCATGTTCTGATATTATATGCACCGAGGGACACTTGTATATACCAAACAATTTTATTGATCTGCTCTGTACTGGTTTATGGTTGAGTTCCAACATTCTACCACATATATCTATAATCAACCTAAGGTTTATATTGACTGTTTGATATTTCGTCTGACACTGCCTTTTTCATTTCAATAATTTTCTTGTTTCAGTTAGTATGTGCGTGTAAAAATGTTAACTTCAGCCTCACAACGGAACCTGCTATATCTTCAATTGTGTCGTTATGATATTATATACTTATTTTAGAATTTTATATGACTTTTATCAGAGCCTTCATGTTTCCGTTATTTGTTATGATATGTTATGTCTGATAAAAACACTTACTGAAAAATACAGTAAAACTTAATCATAATAAAAGCAGATAAACGCTATTCGTTTTAATTACATTCATATACATGTAATTATTTTTATTGAACTGATAGGGATATAATACTTTATTTGCGTTTTTTACCGTAAGACAGAACATTTAAATTTTCATAATGTTCTTCATTATCTAAAAAATACTGAATCTCGTTTAAATGTCAACAATAGTAATGTTACACTCCGTAAAATGACGTCTACATTGATACATTTACTGTCAGAAAGCATTTTTTTATTTTTAATAAAACATATGTTTTGAGATAGTTTTATTTAAATGTCAAAAAACCTTCTTTTCTTTTATGTAGCGTTATGTTCTGAACATAAGAAAATATAAAGAACTAGCTATTATATTTCTTTGATAATTTACTACAAATTTAATTGCTGAATCGCTACACCATCAATATGAAATAACGATATGAATTGATTCAAGTTGAGATATAAAATTTAATTCTACTTTTAAGAAACGGTTGTTCCCAGTTATTGTCATTTACAATGAAAAATGTACAAAAGTTGGAATATGTTTATTTTTGTTTCTTAATGAGAGTAAAAATTGCCAAGGTGCTCCTCTAACTTTGATGAAATATTTTTGATGACATAAAAAACAAACATTTTCTTTGTTAATATTCGTCATGAGTAAAACGCTAACATGTATCATTTACTTTTTTGTATGACATTTATTTCAGAAATAGAAAAACAAATCGTCATTTATTTCAAGGAGTGATTTATTGTATTGAGACAAAAAGATAAATAAAAAACTCACTAAATAACGATAAAAGGCTTTCAGTTTCTGCTTTAAGCTTGTTTTATATTTATATTTATTCAATAACCAGATATTTTACCTATAAAACTGACGGTATTTATCACTGATTACTTTAATTTTGTTTCATTGACCTTGAGGAATATGATCATTACCTAAGTTAAAGTATTTTAATCAAATATAAATTTTATTGTATAATTATGATTTAAAACATACATTTAAAAACTCATTTCTACATATTTCCTTTTCGAAATTGATTTTTACCCGACACATTACATGCATACGTTAACTCTACAGATATCTCCAATAAAAAATAACTTATATACCGTTGTCGCTTTTAATGCAAAAAACACATTTAACCAATAAATGTTTATAACTTCATCTCAATAATTTAACACGTCTTTATCCTAAAACAACAAAATCAGCATATTAATGAAATTAGAAACACCCAGGAAGAGTTCTTCTCATTAATATGGTAGAAATAAAGTCTTACAGACCGTCAATTTTACCATACAAGAAAGTATTAGAGTATCCAATATTGTGTGGAAAGCAATCCCTTTAGAAAAATTGACACAGAAACGTTCTTTTATCCTCATAAGTAAAGAAGCATTATTTTCTTCGCAAAACTATTTTGTAAACTATTATTTATCCACATAAATGATTTTGTTTAGTAAGATTTTGGTCATGTCAACATTATAAATGTTATATTTTTTATATTTTTGAATATATAACAACAATTGACATTGAAGTGGTAATATGCCGTATAACTGCGATGTAAGACTTATTACGTATACAGTATACATGGTAATGTCCTAATATTTCAAAACCTTTTTTATTTTTATGTCCTTTTTCAACAATGTAACTCTATTGCATGTAAGGTGTACGCTGTGTATAAAAATTTAAATATTGTGTACAAAATACACTTTCTTTGTTGATTTGAAATATGTTTGATGATTCTACTGGTTTTAAACAAGGGAATCATTCTCTTCATGTGTTTATTTTATCTGTCAATGATCTTAAAGTTTTGATGATTGGTATAGAGGTTTATTATCTGTAATAGGAACATATAATCTGAAAGAAATTGATATACTTCAATTGCGAGTCTGTTACAAAATTTCTGCTGTTTGAACCCATACTTCAATTAGTCTTTATCCGTTAAACCGAGAGGAGTAACTTATTAATTCCAAAGTCATCCAAAGTGACAGATTGTCTGCCATTTTCAAAAGTGTGTATTTACACAAGGGAATCCTTTAAATGTACATTGACATAGTTGGTTAATATTTATTTCCGAATATATTTGTATATCTTAGAAAACAATTATGTATTATCAATTTTCACAATGCAACATTAGTTGCTTTAACGTATACAGAAAAGTTGATGATCGTAAAATAATTGTTTTCTGATATGTTCTACAGATTTAGCGATACGCTAACTCTTTCCAGCAAATATAAATTGCATTTCATAAATAACAATTCAATCATTAACAAAGAGAGCTGTCATTTACTTTCTAAGATCAGTTTGAAATTTTTAACTATCGCCTTTAGAAAGAAGTAAGGAAAATATTGGGTTTGAATAAATGTTTTATTTAATAATACAGAAAATTCTTGGTAAGTATTAAACATTTCTGTTCTGAAAGAAATATTTGCAAACAACAACAGCTCGTCAAGTAATAACAGTTTAAAACCAAAGTAATATTTGATTCAAGTTGCTCTATTATGATTATAATCATCATTTTGAAGTTATTAATTAAAATCCCGAATGACGGCTACTTGCCATAATTTTGCTTACTAACATTAATTCATTTATTAGCTTAATTCACGTGTGTTTATAATAACTAAAATTGAATGAACATTTAAAAAATTGTTATTGTTTCATCATTCTCAAATTTTATTACAAATATATTATAAATAAGACATGAATTCAATGCTATTGTGTAGAGAACTTTTGAAATTTGAAATTACTTGACTAACGCTTAATAATTTGTAAGCTTCTAAAAATGTATTTGTCATAGATTAAGTTATTTAATTGTAGATAAAAGTTTCTGAAAGATAATATGATCAAGCCCATCCACAAAAATGTACAATACTTTTTGCATATTTTGAAAGGATTGGGTGGGAGAGTATGTTGTAAAGTACATGGAAAAAAATACTGATTTAATATCAAATATTTGATAACATGTAATGTTTCTTTCAGTTCATATTCTGTTCCTTAATTTTCAGTATCATATTAATGGCATCTAAATATTCCCCAGGCAATAATACCTAATGCTATCAAACCACTTGAAGATAAATTCAGAGAAATTTCTCGTAATTCTCCCCAACCAATTGTTTTTGTTTATCTCTTAAGTTTTAAGAGGACTTGATTTTAGATGATATTAAAATTCAATAAAACAAGGATTTGAAAAATGATCATGATTATTACAAAGTTTAAATTTAAACGTTGTTCAAATTAAGCGTATTAAAATTGAAAATAATTAATATTTTGAAGTGAATTTTAGTTTAACTTGAAAGACAATAAATACGTTTTAGTTTCATTTGCAATAATGGTTTTCGATCTGATGAAAACAAATTTAGAGTAATTTGAACATTTTCAAATTGTCATCAAGAAAAGTTTTTTAATGTTATGGAAACAATTATATTTTTTACTACAAAAAAGATATTAGTATTTGTTTTTAACCAAAGCTGAATTTATGAGATTGTATTTGTAAAAAGCGATGCCATTGCCGTGTATAGTCCTGAAGATAGTAATTAGAAGTGAATCATCTGCGTTGACAAGTGATACACCACCTTACAACGATCAATGGCAAAAAGATCTCATTGTAAATATTTCTGAATACAACACAAAACAAACAAACTAAGTTGTGATGTAGAACATGACATTATTCAATTATTCAAAACCTATATGATATAAAATATAATAATATATATAATAATTTTCAATTTTTTAATCTAAATGATAAATATTATCTAAAACATATGAGCCGCGTCACGACAAAACCAACATAGTGCGTTTTCGACCAGCATAGATCCAAACGACAGTTATTTTACCTAAAAATAATAAACAAGATCAACAAGGAAATGCGGCGTTCAATGAACGAAGCCCCCACCCGACCCAGCAACAAGAGTCAGCGGTGAGGAGCCCAGGATGACCCCAAACAAAAACAGGACAGGGCAACACTTAAATAAAAGTAATCTATCATTTCTTTCATTCCTATACGTATTACAATTATAGAGCTCTGGTTCATTACCGAAATGGCAAGGAAACAATTAGGACAGCACCTGACATAGAAACAATTACCCTACTTATGTCTTAACTACAAGTCAAGGCTTTGACTCAAGTACCTGCTCGAAACTTGGAAGCTAAAATGCTAAAAACTTCATTGAACGCCACCCTTCCTTGTTGATCTGGTTTTTATCATATTTTCACAAAGATGAACGCTTTTCCTTTTTGTAAAAAACCATTGTAACAACTATTCACATACATATATAGCATTCACTCTACTTTATTCAAGTGTAGACAATGCTTAACATGCACAATACAGCTGCTTAACTTTAAGTCTGAAACATTATAGCATAACTATGTCAGTCAGCCACTTGGAATAACAAAATTTAATCTTTTTCAGGAACTTTCATGGAATGGCATGAACGTATTACATTGAAGGTTCCATGATAACCACGATATGAACATATCTGCGGATGTTTCTAAATTCGAAATGTCACTATTACCATCATTAAATGTTGAATTCTGCTTAAGTCGGTGCTAGTGGGTGTTGACGCTAACTTGCACTTTCCATTACCGCCCATGAACAGGCTTAATCAAACCGAGCCTGCAACAGTTACAATTTTGTCGTTTTGTGCGTTATTTAGAGATTCTTTAGCTCTCTCTATTTTATTTATGTTGATAACTTTGATTCGATTTATACATAAGAACATAAATCAACACGGCAATATGAAGTTAACAAAATAAAGCCCCCACCCCCTGACAAAATCTAGCAGGACTACTTCAAAGGCTTCTAAAGGGAAGGAGATGGCAAAAAGGACAGGCGAGATAAATTACTTAGATTTATACTTAAATTATTTGTACTTATAAAATAGCTAGAATGGATATCAGATGGTGTGTGCGGTAATCTAATCTGGAAAACTTGACAGCATATTATCAATAAATTTGTAATGAACATATATCTTTCTTTAGTAATTTGAATATGTTCACATAGTAGTAGATCTGTTGTTGTTCAGAAATCGGTAAATTTGATATATATTAGTTGCAAGACTATAAACGACCTTTGCGGCATAGACCTAGAAAACGCATTAGTTTTTGACTTACGTGCTTACCGATTATAAATGTTGTTGTAATGGGGATCCAAATGTAGTATTAATACGTTTAGTAAATAACGTACTTATGTTTCATTTCTAAATTCATTTCAAGTTCTTTATAACAATACAATAACGTCGTTTTAGAGAGATTAGGATACCCTGTTTCGATTATAAACAAGTAATTATATCACAAATAGGTATACATATCTATTGATTTGAAATAACAGCATGAAATATATTATTTTTGTATTGATAACCGGAGAGATATTAATTTTTATCTTTAGCACGAGTAAACATTACTGATGTATTTGTTCGAGGCATTGTAATCATTTGTTTTTAGTGAATGAGTCATAGACAGTATTGTTAACAGAGCCAAAATGCTCTCATGGCAGCTATAATAATGTTATTTGATATTTCATTGTGCCATATTTTTCGAGCATGTCGGAACAATACTGTATTGATCGAGGCATTTTGCTGGCTACAAAAGATGACATTAAAGCTTAGATATATCTAGATACGCATAATGCATTTAAACGTTTATCACAGAGCGATAAAGTTGCGTTAAATTATTTTGTTTGATTTTGTTATTCAATTTACAGACATTAAAATAGATCTAATATGATTTGAATTTTTAGCATTAACTGTCAGTGTATCATAACAATTATATTATTGACAACAACTTGATTGACTCCTATTGTTTCTTTTACCCGATTGTATAGTGTGTACAAAGATAGCAAAATGACAGAATTTTTATGGTTATTGCTTTTTATCGATGATTTCCAAACTGGTCTGAAAATTCTAGCGTTTCTTCCTCCCCAGAATCTTAACAATATTGTTCTCATACAAATAAGGAATACATTGTTCTTCTTTACATAAAAACTTTATGTGCCTTTGTATATAACTTGTTTAGATTATATTGGACGGAATAAAATTACAATTTCACCTCCTCGCATCAAAAACAATAATATCCATTTGCCGTCTAGAACTAGAAATCACATATTTCACACAATTGAATATGTTTATACATGGCAAGCTGTGAGATGTTTTAGATAATATAAGCATGAAAACTAACAACATTTCAAGTACAAAAAGATATTCTATAGATGTGAACTTAAAAACTAAGATTTATTCTTATTTCATCATATTCATACATGTTTGCTTACTTTAATATCGTATATCTTTACATATCATGTCTTCTATGTTTGCTTTACGTTTAAGTGAATTTCTTGGTACATGAATTAAATTTAAGGGTAATATTATAACACTGATTTTTATATTTCATGAATGCTTAGGGGAGCAAATAAACTACGAATTTTAATAATAGATAGATGCTATAAACAAAGCATGTCTTGCCTCTTCAATAACAAAATACTTTTTACCATATATAATTCGTTAAAGTATAAAATGGAATTGTCATCTTTTTACGGTGCAGACTATTGTTAAATATTTCAATAATTCAATCTGATAGATGTCGTTGGTTCAATCCTCGGATGACCTCTTGGCACCTGATTTCGGATAATAAAACTATTTGTCTCAGAAAAAAATGTGGGATTAGTAGTCGGTCATTTGCGGAGAAACTGGCTGTTAACCAGAAATGTCGGTTAAATGGATATTGAAAAAATGTATTTAATTTGGTGTAAAAACCTAAACAACAAAACTTTGATATAGAATTTATACTATGTGAATATAGGAAACCATTTTCATTTTTTATAAATTCGAAGAGTTTTGACAGATTATACGTTTGTGTATAAACCGTTGTTGCAAATTAATCAAGGCCTCGCTACAAGCATCCGTTTAGTATATGCTTTATTACAAGTCAAAACACTTAACTAGTAATAGATTCTGTTTTGATGTAATTTAAATGCAACCGCACAATTCTTTATTTTCATGTATAAAAAAACGTAAGCATTAAGGTGTAACTATTCCATATGTTTTATTTGTGCTTTTTTTTTATCTTATCACTGTGTAGCTTAGTACATATTTAAGCACCAATGTAATAGTTTATAAATATAACCTATTTTAGGTTCGTGTTATCCTTTTTTCTTTGCTGCCAAACTAATGCTCTACTTCTTTTTGCCTAAAAGACGAAACAGCGATTGAAAAGATCACCATTTTACGCTTTAGTGATTGATGTGAAATATAAAAGAGATATTAATCAAATATTAATGATTACACAACAAGCAATGCATCTTATTGATACTTGTTAAAAAAGTTACAGTTCTAACGTGACCTTAATACCTAATCTGTTATTTTTTTTATTAATTACTTGTTACATCAAAAACATTAGAACATGACTATAATGCCAGGTTATTAATCACGTGTTATTACCTTAACTTAATTATTGTATTATGTTTGACACTGCATGGCAACTCATATCATCTGATTTTATCAATCATTTTATTTTGCTCTGGTTGTTCTTCCCTTTTTAATCTAGATAAATGTAGCAATGAGGGATGCAAGAAGTTCATTCTTTGTTTTAAGGAATAAATACATTTAGATAAAGCATTTTATATAACAGACATCTTAATTCTGTCATATAGGGCATAACATAGCATCAAATAAAGTTTTTTCATCAACCTCTACAGTCTACAGTCTTTAACTATTTGACTTTTAACAGAACGAACAATGTCAAATGATTAGTTTAGGGTATTACTATCCGCATTGGCATTACAAGGAACCGAATAATTGACAACATAGGTAAGCTGAAACCTGTTTATAACATTTAAACAACATTTACCATATAGTTTACGAGTTATGGACACTTTCCTGAACAAATGTTTTGATATAAAAAGTGTTATTTTTCTATACTTAGGTATGATTCCTAAATAATTTATAATATCGTCCTTTAAAAATGTTTTCCTATTGATAATTGTTAAGAAACAAGTGATAACAGTCAGCTAACAAAGGACTAAAGCAAAATGATTGTTTCTTAAATTATTTGAAATAATTATGTGTAAAAATGTTACCCCTAAACACTTGTTTGACTATATGATCCTGCTAAGTCTGATTTAAAATATTCCCATGATTTACCCAACTCCGTGCGGTCTTCAAAGTTTGCCAGTATATTAATTGATCTTGAAACTTGAAAAATATTAAATTATTTTACCGTGTAGTTTTAATTATATTACATTTTGAAAATATCAGTAACGAAAAATAATTAAAGTTTAATAAAATCTTTCAAAAGGGGATCTGACTGATACATCTTTTCGTATTGTTCATTGAAATTGATAATCACAAACGTCTTTTTAAGCACTTTTGTTCTGTTTAATTTCCTTCTTGAAATCAATAGAGATTTGTTAACGTAATGAAAAGATGGTTCAATTTAATAAGATTGTTTGTAAGAATAGGACTACATAATGCATGGTTTGCAACAAGGAATCCCTATTCATCACTGACGTTCATCATGGAATGATTCACACGAAATTGACAATAGATACAGTGTGACACCAAATGATTATTTTACTAAAGACTGCCTATTTACGAAAGCCTAATAGTGTCAAATGAAATAAAAAATAAAAATGCAAAGGCGTTATAACGCAAATAAAGGCGTAATTACGCGAATCAAAAGGCGTAATAACGCGAATAAAGGCGTTATAACGCGAATCAAAAGGCGTAATTACGCAAATAAAGGCGTTATAACGCGAATTAAAAGGCGTAATTACGCAAATCAAAAGGCGTAATAACGCGGAAAAAGGCATAGCAACGCAAATAAAGGCGAAGTAACGCGATTAAAGGCGTTATAACACAAATCAAAAGGCGTAATGACGCGAATAAAGGCGTAATAACGCGAATCAAAAGGCGTAATAACGCGAATAAAGGCGTTATAACGCGAATTAAAAGGCGTAATAACGCCTTTATTTGCGTTATAACGCGAAACAAAAGGCGTTATAACGCAAATCAAAAGGCGTAGTAACGCGAATAAAGGCGTAGTCACGCGAATCAAAAGGCGAAATAACGCAAATTAAAACGCATTTTAATGCCAATTTAATACCATAGTTATACTAATCAAATAGCCTAGTAACGTGAGAAAGGAAGATCAATATTGATCTGAATTTATTGCTTAAGATATAAACTCGTATAAAATAATATAATATACATTTACAATAACTAATAATCCATTTGCGCAGTAATAATGCAAACTATTTGTCATAAACAAATGAAGACTCTTTTTGAAGATTCAACTTTAAAGAATACCATTTTTCAGACGCAACAATTTTTTAATGTGCACCTGTCGTAAGATATGGGACACCTTTACACCTTTAAATGATTCGGACTTAAAACGTTGTTTTACTAAACAAAAAATCTTGTATTCATTGTTCAGATGCTTTTGTTTAATTCTATTAATCCAAGGTACCAAGCAAAATTTACGGAACATAACAAGTCATCAGTTTGAAAATGTTTTCATTCAAATGCAACCAATAGGAACACTATCTATGTTTCAAGCGTATATTAGCTAATTATCCCGGTCAAATAAATGGAAATCTGACACGCTATAATGAGAAGCAATCATTTAGCTCACCCGGTTTTTTCGGAACACAAGATGTTAATTTCTATTACATTAATGTTATGTACAGATGCCAGTAATAATGATATTGATGTTTTTATTGTGAGAAAGTTCGGTTACGTAGATCAAAAGTACGTGACATATCTTGCATCTTCAATATCATACTGCAAGATAAATAACATTGTCAGCTTATTTAAACTTGCCCTTGTTGAAAATGGTCTGAAACAAATGCAATTTAAGATGAATTTTGAAAAAAAGATCAACAATAAAGGGCGGTGTTCAGTTTCAGTAAACAATTAAGTAAAATGGAAATAGCTCACTGTATTCATCATATTGATTGTTGCATATAAATATAAGATTTTGCATTTTTTTTAATTGTTATACATTTTATGAAAAAGTTTAATTTAAAGGTATTTGCAATAAACTCAAAGAAAGATATTAGTTCATTAGTAATATCTTATTGCCCCCCCCCCCCAAAAAAACCGACCACTTTTTGTATAATATAAGAATTCTATATATGTTTGTTTCGTTATAAATACAGAAATTAACAAATGTATGGATTTGTAAATTAACGTTTTAGATAACAATATGACCCCCTTACAAATAATTTACTGATTATACTTTGAACCAGCTTATGCATCAAACGATGTTTCGTAGCTTCTTAAGTCTGTCAGACTAATCTTATTTATCCTGTTCAGACAAAAACAATTTAACCTGTAATAATATGTTAGTGATTTTCCTCCACGAGCGTGGGAAAGCGCGCATGTGCCAGGAAATAAAATAGCTTAGGGCATATGTTTTAATCAAATGCAGCAAACGCAAGCATGGAGTTAATTGCTGTTATGAACGTATGTTCACGGCAGTAATCATCATATAAAATCTATTATCTCGCTGATAAGAAGTATTGCCAAAATGCCTGATGTTAAGGAAATGCACGGTTGAAACTACCTGTTGATTTCAAATACAATCTTATAAGTCTTTAACAGTGTTGTTTTCCCTGGGAATATTTGTTTCTGTTTTTGAAATAAAAAAAGAGTGGTCTCTATCAGAATGGGTACCTGAAATTAATTGTTGTCTAAAATAACAACAATATTGCCTAATGTTAAATATATCAATATAAAACCGCTTTATTTAACCCTTTATACATATCTTATTACGTTCATTTGTTTCATTTGTTTCATATAAAGATTGTTTTTGGTTCTGTTTTTCATTTCTCTAAACTAATGATAAAAAAATCAAACAAACATTTTTTAATGAAACTATTAATCAAGAAGAGTGTTGTGTAAACATATCTTATATGAGGAATGATGTGATTATGTGTAAAGGAACAATTTTTTAGTGTTTATAATAAATGTTAATGATATGAAACATTAAGTTATCTTCTATTCTATTGCGGAACTGATTTCTTCTGGCGTTTATGAAAAACAACATAAACGCTCGAGCGCGATAAAGTTATAAGGACTGAATGCACATTTTTGCAGAAGTTAGGTTTTATTTATCTCTTTTCATTAGACTGAGAAATTACAACACTAGTCTTGATAATTTTGCAAAGAAATCAAAATAATTTAATATACGCAAATTAGAAAACAATCTCTCAATACAAATGTATGGCAGGGAAAGCAAAAAATTTCAATTTGTTATTGAACAGAGAGGTATAAGTAAAACTCCAATGGCTTTCCTAAATGTATCGGGACATTTCGTATGAGTACACACATTCAAAACTTAACCAGGAAATTGAAAGAACTTAAAAATCGTGGAAACTTAAGACGAAAGTTTCCTGAACTCCATTAGATTAATTAATTAGATGTGTAAAGCATTTCAGAAATATCCTTTATATTATCTTACTTATGACCAATCGCCAAGACTCACATATTTCAGTTTCGAATTTTAAAATGACTTATGAAAATTCTACTTAAATTCAATTCTAAATACATTTAACTAACTTCGATTATTTTTTTCTGAATTATTCGTGGAATAGTTCACGTTTTCCAATGCTTATGTTCTGTAAGAATAATTTTTTCATCCAATAGTTAACCACTTAATATTGAGTATTTGACAAGAGCAACTCGATTAGATGATTCGCATTACCCATATTACTGTATATATCCTCTTTTTAATACTTTACTTAACATTTTGTTAACTTCAGTCTTATTTTTAGGAAATATATATCAATTTTGACAGCAATGTTGTAGAATAATGCACGGTTCGAGTTCAGTTGCGCAGGGATATATGTATAC
Organism: Ruditapes philippinarum; assembly: GCF_026571515.1. Classification (NCBI taxonomy): domain Eukaryota; kingdom Metazoa; phylum Mollusca; class Bivalvia; order Venerida; family Veneridae; genus Ruditapes; species Ruditapes philippinarum. Next base: position 68,887 of record NW_026863522.1, read on the forward strand.
ACGAAGGCCGATAGCCCGAGTAATTAATAACGAGGCATGTGAAAGATAAACTGTGCTTTATTATATAATATTGAAAGAAAAATTCCATTCTAACATGCTAATATGAAAGAGAATTGATAAAATATGTTGAACTTCATTAAGAGAAAAGTAATTTTCCTGACGTCCTTTCATTTATTGACGTCATATCTGGCGTTAAATGACGTGTAAGCATTTGTTTCTAAGCTGTGCAAATATCGTGTAATATAATGCACTTAATCGCACTTTCTGTTTGATAGGGGAATAGTGTGAAGCGTAAAGGAATAAACGTTTTATACTCACATCTCGCTCGTCAAATACATTTGAATTTGAACATAGCACGACAATATTGTTGTTGTTGTTTTTGGCTTTATGCATGAAAATGTTACCATTTTTTGTCAATAAGCGTGTTAGAAGACGGTTCCGTAGCAATGACGCTGCTCTGAGACATGTTTTAGCTGTAAACTTTTAGGAGGTGGTGCCAACCAGAAGAATTCCTTCTTCATGCATCTTTAATATGTATATAAAATGTATAATGTATATGCACATTTATCGATTATGGTCAAAGTCACAAAGATATGCGTTCAAAAAGATTTATATGCTACTTTTATCAGCATTGCCTTTATTTAGAACAATAAAATCGCTGACCCGCAGATATATGCAAATTATTTCTATGAAGATTAGTTAGATATTATGTCTTTAATTGCTTATCTAAGTGATGACTGTTATCACATCTACGAGTTTGTAACCCAATTTCGGAAGGCAGAATAAAAAGATTGTTATCTACGGTAGTATTACAAAATAACCAACCGAAGGCAAAGATTGATATAAAGAACCTTTATACCTAATATCTCGGATATTGGTGTATAGATGTAATCTGTACAAGGAACGATAAAAATAAATGTTTTAGCCTCGGCTCGTACACACTGACCAGTGTGAATGATAAAAAAATCGTGTAAGGTGCATATCATGAAAAGACCTATGATATGATTTTAAAATGTTGATTAGTAGAGATATCCTTCATTGTCCTTAGCATGCATATATTTCAAGAAAGTTATTTTAGAATATTCTCAGAGCTTCTCTTGTCAAGAGCTTCATAGCCTATCTTATATGTTTAAAAGATTAAAGCTTAGCATGTAAGATCATGTCTTCAGACATTGATGTATCTTATAAATAAAAGAGTCTACTATAAGACATATCTTCCGTTCCGATAGCGTGGGAAACAGAGCGCGTGCCAAGAAACCTAAAGGTTATTATCGTCTGCTGAACTTGCAAGCTGCCAACAAGATAAAACAATCTTGTTAAGAATTACAACACCAGACTCTAGTTTAGCCTAATCGAACAAGTGCATTCTTACTTAAAAGGAAAGTTTGCAAGTACAGAAAAGTTAGAATTAGTGAAAATACTCATTACATGTGTATAGGGTACGCCTGACATACAACACAATTAATGAACACTTATTTCATTTTTTAAAAGACTTCTGAATCTATTCTACGAATGTGATTAAAGATAAGTTGTTGGCGTGAAAATATGGTTTATGTTCGTGATTTAAGAATTTACATTATGCTCAACTTTTTGACATATTATCATTGACAAGTTCGCACATGCAAAATTAAAAGATGATCATATATGTGAATTGTTACTTGTATTTTGATACGTTTGTAATAATATTTGTAATTTTTATATTAGTGAACGAATGGTGTAGCAAGAGATGACCTTTAAGTCATGTTAAATGAATCATATATAAGACAATACCCTGGATGCTGTAAATATAAGCTATTTTTCCCCGAAATAATAAGCGTTTACTCTAAACAAGTAAGTAAAATACACAAATGTAAGCCGACTCAATGTCATGTGATGGAACAACGCCATAAAATACCATTATGTTTGACAAAGTTTCAACTGTAACGCCAGTTGCCGGCGTACGTAGTTCATATATGGTCTATATATTCTAAACAGAATGCATGATAAACAGAAATTAATAATACTTTACTAGCACAGATATATAATTTAATAAACTTAAATAAAGTTTTAATATTTATTTAGCAATATTGGACGGCGAAAGTTGTGTCTACTACTTATAATCTTTCATTGTTAAATAATGAAGACTTTGCAGGCCTAGACTCATTGTCTGCCCATTTTACTAGTCTTATTACATAAAAAACAATTTCTGACATCCGGCTGTTAAAGAACACATATTTTATCGGCGAGGGTGGGAGATGAGAAAATTGTTAGATAAATTATGATGTTTATTTGTATTTTTTGTTCGAGAGAGGATCCCTTGTGAGAAATGTAATCAATCGAAATAATAAGAAACATCTATAACAAGTTATCTTTATACCTCTTTAAATTAACCGGTGTTAGGGGTCTTGGAATTCTGTATGGGTAAGAGTTCGTATTAAGACGACCGTAGGGAGTCTTATCGAACTTTTACCCATATAACTGCAAATCGGCTCTTACAACTCGATATCAGATAAAAATATAGAAAGTGTCACCTCTTTAATTAAGCATAACATTATTTTTCCCCAGCAGTCACGTACAAACAAGGATGGGGTCCAATTACTTAATCTGGCATGTAAAACAATGAGTTTTCAACAATACCTAGGATTGTTAATGCAATTCATTCCTGTCATATGAAACAAAATAATGTTTTGCTTACTTTTTCTAGAAAATATAAACAGTCAGCAATTAATAATTGACATTTTCTTAGAGTTAAAAGGATATCAAAAAGTTACTGTGTTCTCATTTGTCTCTGCGAGCTGAGCTCCACGTGCATGTAATAAATTTGAATGTATCCTCACATTGCTACTGTATCAGCCTTTTTAGAAACACCTGACCTGGCTAATTAAAATATGCCAATCACAATTTTCACTATCAGCACTGGTTTCTTCATGAAAAAGCGGCTACACTAATTACTGCCGAGTAAGAGCCGATTTGCAGTTATGTATGGGTAAGAGTTCGTATTAAGACGACCGTAGGGAGTCTTATCGGACTCTTACCCATATAACTGCAAATCGGCTCTTACAACTCGATATCAGATAAAGATATAGGAAGTGTCACCTCTTTAATTAAGCATAACATTATTTTTCCCCAGCAGTCACGTATAAACAAGGATGGGGTCCAATTACTTAATCTGGCATGTAAAACAATGAGTTTTCAACAATACCTAGGATTGTTAATGCAATTCATTCCTGTCATATGAAACAAAATAATGTTTTGCTTACTTTTCTAGAAAATATAAAACAGTCAGCAATTAATAATTGACATTTTTCATAGAGTTTAAAGGATATTAAAAAGTTACTGTGTTCACATTTGTCTCTGCGAGCTGAGCTCCCCGTGCATTATCTATGCAATAAATTTGAATTGCTACAATGCTATCAGCCTTTTTAGAAACACCTGACCTGGCTAATTAAAATATGCCAATCACAATTTTCAATATCAGCACTGGTTTCTTATTGAAATAGCGGCTACACTAATTACTGCCGAGTAAGAGCCGATTTGCAGTTATGAATATATAGAGGCTCACATTACCTGAACTTGCAATATTTTCAGCTTTGCCGTGCTAGATGTTATCAAAGGTTTCCTTTTTTCAAAGGCATCGTATTGATTAGAGAAGATTTTACAAAATTCAAATTAAGTTCAAAGTAAATGAATACTGCTGACACTTACCCTTAAAACTTCAAAATGTAATTGAGAATAAGTCAACAGTAAGAAGCCTCGCTCTGATTTAAACTGATTTAAGTCAATAAATTTGGCTAATATAAACTAATGCAAGAAATCTCAGTAATACAATCGATGATGTAACTTTTCTTGTAAATGATTCGTAAATACCTACATGGTAACATATTCAACAAATAAGTACAAAATGACAAACAATTTAAGATAAAAAGAATGTGTATTTCAAATTATTCATTATTAAATATGCCGAATAACATATCTCCCGCTTAATATGCAAAATTATAAACAAGTGTCAAATGTTTATATAAGGGAATTTGTGAGCAAAGAATGAAAATGTTCTTCAATCTTTCAGAAAGTAACATTGTGTTTAAACTTACACAAATGAGATCATAACTGTTATGATATTAACAATATGACTTCGATATGAATCTTACAAACATTTAGGTTTTATTAGCAGCATGTGGTAGCTGCAAGCCATTAATTGCAAACATTATTGGCAAGATTTCCAACACTATAAAATATGCCACCAGGGTATATATTTGTGCGAAGAATGTCTATACATACGCTTTTTATGTGATACCGAAAAGAATTACAAAACATCCTGAAACGTTCTATGGACAAGGTCATTACAGATCAATTCTATGTTTGAAAGAATGTCTATTTATCTTTTTTTATGGTTTTATAAGAGAATGAAAATTTATCTAAAGAAGGAAATGAAATGACATGGTAGTCCAATAATCACAGCATAGCTAGTGTAATTAATCGAACGGGCCGTTTGGTTATGTTGTTCTAACTCTTTGTCCTATCTCTTTTCATATTTGTATCTTTATTGTTTAATATATGCATGGAATCATACAATAAGTTCTAATTAAACTAAAGTAGTATGGCAAAATGTTGTATGAAGGATGTTCAACAAATGAATTTCATAGAATCAATGATGCCAAAAACTGTTAAATACCATCAAGATTTGAAGACAAACTAGAATTTACATTCCAGATGTTATGTGTTTCGAGGAGCATGTGCATATTCCTAGATGTTTTATGACATAGAAACTGGGTGTGGTAAATGAGATAACAGAAGCTACATGATAAGCCATCAGCAATCACAGGGTGCGTTTTATAGGAGTCATCAATTTCCTTGACATAATATGATATATTCAAATCACTTTTACTAATGTTATTGATAACCTGCATGATACCTTTACATTTTATATGTATAAATAAAAAAACACATAATTTGGTACAATTGTTCATTTTTCAGAAAAGACAAGGTTATGAAAATGTTAAGCATATGTATGCAATTGCAAAATTCCAATGCTATCCTCTAAAGACAAACATGACAAACAGTTTTGTTATTTATTGAAAAAAAACACACGTTTAACTTTTAATTAGTTACGTATGCATATAATATTTTAATCAAATAAATTTAGTAATATGACAAATTAGCACAGTGTGTACATCAAACGACTGAAATACTATATTTTCATTAAGATGATATTTAATAATGATTTAAAGGTATTAATTTAGACTTATAACAGATGAGACATGCGATAAATATTTTACAGAAAATTAAACGTTTTATGTCATAATTTATAAAGACTTGGCGATAAAAAGTAGCTTTATGGCTATGTATGCATACTTATTTTACGGGTATATTTATTATAGTTTTACTTTACTAGAAAAGCCAGACACATTAAAAAAAAATGTCAGTCGGAATATAAACCAAAAACCAGATATCATTATTACTTAATATAAACTTTGCTCTAGAATATAATTGAATGAAATTAAAATTGACAAAAATATGTTACTTGATGGACACACATAACATGGAAAATAGTTATTCCATGTTTACCTTATCCGCAGTAAGACTACATTAACTCAATATGTGTCAACATGACAATTATGTAGTGTTTTTGTAGTTTTTTTCTGATTTCTTAATTTCTATTCGATTTGAAATATATAAAAATAAGAAGTCTTATATGTTCTGAAATGAACTGTATTTTCACCTCGAAAAAAGAGATAAATATAAACAAATACAAAGAATAAATAAAAAAACTAACAAAACAAGCAAACAAACAAAATAAAAAAAATCCTCTTATTATTTATTTCCCCGAAACTGTTCAATTACTAGAAATAAAATTTGAAAATCTTGTTTTAGAATAGCTTATTTTGTGAATGCATAACTTATCAATTTAATGTTTAAATTAATAAAGATACTTGTATAGTTTTAACATAAACTGTATGTTTCACAAATATATGATTAACTTTCATTGTGGCAAGATGAAGCATGTACCTCACTTTAATATACTATTAATTTTCTCTTGGTGGTAGGTAAAACTATAAATTTCATGTCTATGAGCCGTAGGTAAAAGTCCTCATGAATTCATAATTCTATAAGAACAATTCTCATAAAACATCTGACAGTGTAGAGTTTTAAGTGATTCATTCCAGTTTATCTTTTAGTTAACAGCCACATAATACCCTCATATTTCTACTTCTTCATCAACTGCATAGTCTAACTATTTAATGCATTATGTGAGAACATGTTAAGCCTCTTCCATTTACGATTCTTTAGAGTATTTTGATAGTCTGATATTACAGCATCTCGAGAATATTAAATAACTATGCAAAGACTTATGTCAATATCAGGAAAAATCATGACAACGGTAAAACAAGTACACTAAGTTGAATCATCTGACTTTCCTATAAATAGGTCATTCTGTCAAAGTATGTAAAACGCAATCTTACCGAGTCTGCAGTTTTCAACATTTTACATTCATATGCTTGCATTCATATTTTGATAAAAATGAATGATTTGAGCAAGCATTTACTCTTTTAAGCAATTGATGAGTAATTCACTTACTATTTAATTAATAAAAACTACAAAATAAGTGACACCAAACATCCTTATGAAAACAGATGAAAAGATAAGGAAACTTTGAAAACTTACATTATAGGTAACTGTATAAAGGCACCAAAGCAAGGAAACATTTTTCGAAGTTAAAGAGTCATTATTCCAATAAAAGTGTAAATGTTCTGTGTACAAGTAAATTTCAAAATAAACTTTACATGTGGACATATTTGTTTATCAATTTATTATAAATGCCACCTGATTAATCAATAACCCCTTAACTTACATACATATCTACAAATATATTTGGGAAATTATCAGTATTGTTCAATTTATAAAAAGAGTGGGATAGTCTTTTCATATTTTAGACTGTTTTCTATTTTATCCTACAAACCTGTCATTAGCAATTTTTGTTTAATCGCCATTACAATAGTCTATCTTTTGAAATATACAACAAATGCATTTCAGACTGACAGTGTTGAATTTAACCGTAAAAGGAAAATTCAATCTTTGTTATAAGGTCTAAGACAGCGTATTTAAACTAAAAACATGTCTTTGTATTTTTTTATATAATATTGATCTTCTGCAATTACTGTCAATTTGTCAAACATATTTGTTTTGTTTCAATTGGCAAAGTTACAATACAGGGCAGCTTTACTCGTTCTGCAAGAGTTTGATAAAACGTCATGGTTTCTTTTTATTGCGTAGACATATCTTTATACGCCATACAATTGATCTACATTTACTCTTAGAATGTATATTCACATTTTTTTATATTTATGAATGCAAACTACTTCTGTGAATCCTAATCTGAAGTAAAACTGTTCATGATTAATTCCTTGAATATGAAGTGTCGTATGGATAGTGTGTTACACAGCGTAATGAAATTTATAAGATATACCCATATGACACCCTACCTCACTTGTTTGTGAAAAAAACGTCTGTTAGCTATTTAAGAAAAACAAACATATAATTCTTTATTCAGCTTTAAATAATTGATTGCCCAACAGATATTTATGTACTGAATTTTTGTTTTAACGTCAGTCCCGAAAGTTCTATAAATATTTTAGTATCGTTTTACGATGTATATCAAGTGTATTTGCAGCATCATAAACTTGCCTTTATGTTCTACATTCTTATATCAAGTATGATATTTCTGTATCATAAACCAAGAACTAAACACGTAATAAACGAAATATCTTTGTTATAAAAGGAGATAGAACTATTTTATATTACAACCATTTCTTAAATGAACCTGTCAGTTGTTTATCTGATCTTATCTTATTGCCTTTGCACTCATCTGGAAAGTACTTTCAATAAATTATCTTACATATTAATATTTTAATGTTATGTGAGTTAAGATCACAAAGGTGTAAATTTGAAAAAAAATACGAATACCTAAAGAAAGTCAAAAACGTCAAAACTGTAAATGTTGCAGGCTCAGGAGCCTGTGTTTCCGGACGGTACTGCCAAGTGCAAACCACTCACTTAAATAATAAAACAACCAGAATACCTTGGTATTCATGACATTACATAATTATCTATTTCGCATTACACAGCTTATATAAACATTTCTGTTTTATTGAATGTTTTATGGTGATTACTAAGGAATGGCTTCTTGAATTAGGTACATCTTATTTAATATAATTATAAAAAATTAACAATACTTTCTGAAAGAAATTTTTATTATGATAAAATGGAAACAATAATATTGATGTTTAATGATGTTTATGTACCTTACTGTCAGTGATAGTTGCTTTGAGACAAAATAGCAATAGATTGGAGATATTTTATAAATTCTGAAGACTAACATTGCATATCAAATATTTGAATTTTTAGAGGTGCGTTAACATTATTGTCGTAAACTTTTTTTGATATATATAACGAAATTCCTTAAGAACCGTCCATGCTCCGCAGCACCGGCTTAAACAGAAGTTCATCAGGCGGTTATCATGGAACCGTCAACGTAACACTTTCGTACCATTACATAAAAAGCGGTGTATGGTCCCTAAGTAAAAAAGCGTTACCCTTAACGAGAAAACAATGGGCGGAACTTAACAAAATGGAATTTGAAAGGGGATCATAGGTTCTGAAGCATGCATATCTTAGATAAGACGTCAAAAGACAAATTAAAAAAAAGCACGATATCCTCGAGGTGATTATACAGTTTTCAAGTAGGAATACTGGAACCACCCAAATTAAATATCTTTGATCATATGCCTCGACTTTTTACGGCCTCCACAGGGCGCAAATAGCACTGTAATAAATTTTTGTTTTGAACAGTCTTTACATTGAAAGAAATATATGAAAAGCAAGATCGCAAAGCCAGTGAGACGACCATAGGGCGCAGTACCCCACCCCCACCCCCAAAAAAGGATTTACACCCAGAAGACTATCGGACAAAAACAGAACATCTTTCAGATTCTGTAGTGTTTTTTCTGCTATCACAAAATATGATAAACAAGATCAACAAGGAAAAGGAAAGGCGGCGTTCAATGAACGCAACCCCACCCGATCCAGCAACAAGAGTAGGTTGCAAGGAGCCCAGGAGGTTCCCAAACACAAACCTAACTCTACATTTTGTAGAATCCTCTATAGCTAATTATAAAGCATTATTACATATCAATTAAATTGTAAAAATGAATTGTTTGCAGGCATGCTATTGAAAAAGTTTACTCTAAAAAGAGATTTGAAGTGAAAATATGTTACAGGTTTTGAGAAAATTAGGAATTTATAAGAAAAGAAAGTTAATAAAAAACTAATTTTAAGGTTTCTGTCCTTAAGTACAATTAAGAAAATGAACAAGTATTCAAAGAAATAGTGATTATCTTCGATAACTGTGCTTCAGGTGCAAGAAAATCAAGGTCCAATATGGGCTTAAAGTGCAAAGTATAATTTGAAGATGAACTGCTTTTGTGGTATTGCGCAAAGTTTAATAACACACATGTATACTAAGTTTGAAGATAATAACCTTGATATTTTCTGGGAAAACAAAACTTTACATATTACAGTTAGTAGTGATTTTTACCCTGAAAATGGGTATTGCTGATAGAAATCATCCACATTGCAAGTTTCAATGTCATAGTTTTGAATGAAAATAAACGAAAGCTTAATTAAATAAGTTGTAAGAAGACGCATCCGCCTTTTCTTGAAAAGGTGGAGCTCTTATCATTATTAGAAAGTGCAATATTTTACACTCTTTCGGTTTTTCAATCATCACCTTGCAAAACTATTCCTCATCCTATGTTGTTTAGTAATATTCAAATATTCATCTGTAGCATTTATCTGTATCAATGTTTGGATGGATTAAATACAAAGAAAAAAGTGACCCTCGACAGAATACGTTTAGCCTAATAAACAAAGTTTGTAACATTTGACAAAAGAAATAAATTGTTTTGGCACATATTGCAGACAATGTTGTCGTTTTCATCTGTGTTAAGAAAACATCAAAGCCGCTGTTTTCTATCGTACATGTTTAGGGAGGGAATACAAACTAAGGTTCTTGAAGCCTATCTCCAGACCGTTGTTTTTCTTATAAATAAGACATTATTAACTGAAGACTCTGTTTAAAGGGTAACTTCCATTCCAAGAGCCAAAGAGTGTGGGAAACAAAACGCGTGCCAAGAAACTAATAGGTTAATATCGTCTGCTGAACTTGCAATGCTGCCAACAGAAGACATTTGCGCGTTTGAGGTTTAATCCTGATACAACAAACTCGAACGAACAAAACCGTCTTTATGATAAGAAAGTTTGCTCGCTAGACATTTGTGTCTATTTGATATATCATTTATAAATAAATGTAAATGTAAAACATTTGTGCCTGTAAAAAACGACTTTTTTCTTAAAAAAAAGGATTATAACTGACAAATTCAGTAGTTAAAATCCTTACATTTGAGGTGGTTAGTATCAAAAGGAATATCATTTAAAGACAAAAACAAGTGTATTTTAGAAATTTTGGTGATATCAAAATATGCGATATAGTTGTAACAAGGGCGCAAACTACATGCTTAAGTTATTCTTGCGAGAAACAAAAATACCTTTAAGGTCAAATATGACACAACCAAGACAAGCTTTAAAAAAAACAAAAAAAAGAGGATTATAACTGACAAATTCAGTAGTTAAAATCCCTACATTTGAGGTGGTTAGTATCAAAAGGAATATCATTTAAAGACAAAAACAAGTGTATTTTAGAAATTTTTGTGATATCAAAATATGCGATATAGTTGTAACAAGGGCGCAAACTACATGCTTAAGTTATTCTTGCGAGAAACAAAAATACCTTTCAGGTCAAATATGACACAACCAAGACAAGCTTTAAAAAAACAACCGTTAACTATCTCAGTGTTTTTTTCTCCGTCTGATTTTTGATTTAGGACTGATCACACTTGTGTTTAAAAGCGTCAGAGGTATTAGACTTCTTATTACCTGGAACCGACAAACTTCATCAAATCGTGCATGCGATTTCACAATTATTATTTTATGTTTCATAACTACTTTTTTGAGAATGTGTGTTTTAAATAAGTGTCGATCAATTTATACATTATACATTCCAACTGACATCATATTTATTTTTATGTTACTGCAAAGGTTGCTATTATTAACAATTGTCCTCAATTTTGGAAATGATGTTATACAGCTTGCGTAGTTAAGATTGGTTTTAAAGTGATTTATAATGGTGATGATAACGTCGGTGCTCCATTAAATAACAATAAGCGAAATCTGTATATTTTTATTGGAAGCATGTGGTAGCAGTGAGCCATAAAATTAATCAGTATTGGCAAGATTTCCGAAAGTTAAAAGCAAGCAAGCAGCCAGCGTTTATATTATAATGGTTTACTACTTCTCTAAAAATTCCATATGATCTTTCGTTGAGACGATATCTGTACAATAGTTGTTTCGTTGTTCAAAACATGTCGATACAAAGTGTTTGTTCATCGAAATCATCTTACATTTAACTTGCAAAAAACCGCCATTGAAACCAAAATGTAAGTGTTCTGGAGAAGAAACAAAATAACGAAGCTTAAAACCTACATGTTTGCACACAAATAACAAGAATAAAGACCAACAAGGCGAAGGCAACGTTCACAGAACGCAGCCCCGACACACCAAAGTAGGACACTCAGAGGGCACAAAACCACAGCCGGGAACCATAACCGAATACAAATCTCCCTTTTTATTAGACCGTCGTCAAATCAGCTTGTTTGTTTACTGTGTTAATTGTAAAAAATATACTATACATTATGTCTCGCTTTGTTATCACGTTAATCAAACAGTAAATGAATGGCCAAGTTCTGATATTATATGCACCGAGGGACACTTGTATATACCAAACAATTTTATTGATCTGCTCTGTACTGGTTTATGGTTGAGTTCCAACATTCTACCACATATATCTATAATATTGACTGTTTGATATTTCGTCTGACACTGCCTTTTTCATTTCAATAATTTTCTTTTCTTGTTTCAGTTAGTATGTGCGTGTAAAAATGTTAACTTTCAGCCTCACAACGGAACCTGCTATATCTTCAATTGTGTCGTTATGATATTATATACTTAATTTAGAATTTTATATGACTTTTATCAGAGCCTTCATGTTTCCGTTATTTGTTATGATATGTTATGTCTGATAAAAACACTTACTGAAAAATACAGTAAAACTTAATCATAATAAAAGCAGATAAACGCTATTCGTTTTAATTACATTCATATACATGAAATTATTTTTATTGAACTGATAGGGATATAATACTTTATTTGCGTGTTTTACCGTAAGACAGAACATTTAAACTTTCATAATGTTCTTCATTATCTAAAAAATACTGAATCTCGTTTAAATGTCAACAATAGTAATGTTACACTCCGTAAAATGACGTCTACATTGATACATTTACTGTCAGAAAGCAATTTTTTATTTTTAATAAAACATATGTTTTGAGATAGTTTTAATTAAATGTCAAAAAACCTTCTTTTCTTTTATGTAGCGTTATGTTCTGAACATTAGAAAATGTAAAGAACTAGGTATTATATTTCTTTGATAATTTACTACAAATTTAATTGCTGAAACGCTACACCATTAATATGAAATAACGATACGAATTGATTCAAGTTGAGATATAAAATTTAATTCTACTTTTAAGAAACGGTTGTTCCCAGTTATTGTCATATACAATGAAAAATGTACAAAAGTTGGAATATGTTTAATTTTGTTTCTTAATGAGAGTAAAAATTGCCAAGGTGCTCCTCTAACTTTGATGAAATATTTTTGATGACATACAAACAAAATTTTCTTTGTTAATATTCGTCATGAGTAAAACGCTAACATGTATCATTTACTTTTTAGTATGACATTTATTTCAGAAATAGAAAATCAAATCGTCATTTATCTTAAGAAATGATTTCTTGTATTGAGACAAATAGATAAATAAAAAATACCTCACAAAATAACAATAAAAGGCTTTCAGTTTCAGCTTGTTTTATATTTATATTTATTTAATAACCAGATATTTTACCTATAAAACTGACGGTATTTATCACTGATTACTTTAATTTTGTTTCATTGACCTTGAGGAATATGATCATTACTTAAGTTATAGTATTTCAATCATTTAAAAATTGTATTGTATAATTATGATTTAAAACATACATTTAAAAACTCATATTTACATATATCCTTTTCGAAATTTATTTTTACCTGACACATTACATGCATACAGTAAGGTGTTCTTTTAACTCTACAGATATCTCCAATAAAATAACTTATAGACCGATCTCGCTTTTAATGCAAAGAACACATTTAACCAATTAATGTTTATACCTTTATCTCAATAACTTAACACGTCTTTATCCAAAAGCAACAAAATAAGCTTATTAATCAATTTGTAAACACCCAAGAAGAGTTCTTTTCATTAATATGGTAGAAATAAAAGTCTTACAGACCGTCAGTTTTACCACACAAGAAAGTAAAACAGTATCCAATATTGTGTGGAAAGCAATCCCTTGAGAATAATTGACACAAAAACGTTCTTTTATCCGCATAAGTAAAGCAGCATTATTTTCTTTGTAAAACATTTTTGTAAACTATTATTTATCCACATAAAAGATTATGTTTAGTAAGATTTTGATCATGTAAACATTATTAATGTTATATTTGTTATATTTTTGAATATAAAACAACAATTTACATTGAAGTGGTAATATGCAGTATAACTGCGATTTAAGACCCATTATGTCTACAGTTTACACGGTAACGTCCTCTTATTTCAAAACCTTTTTTATTTTTATGTCCTGTTTCAACAATGTAACTCATTGGCATAAAAGGTGTACGCTGTTTATAAAAAAATTTAAATATTGTGTACAAAATACACTTTCTTTGTTGATTTGAAATATGTTTGATGATTCCACTGGTTTTAAACAAGGGGATCATTCTCCTCAAGTGTTTATTTTATCTGTAAATGATCGTTTTGATGATGAAGTTTTGATGATTGGTCACTATAGAGAGAAATGATTTGACTTTATTATCTGTAATAGGAACATATAATCTGAAAGAATTTGATATACTTCAATTGCGAGTCTGTTAGAAAATTCCTGCAGTTTGAACCCATACTTTAAATAGTCTTTATCCGTTAAACAGAGAGGAGTAAGTTATTCATTCCAAAGTCATCCAAAGAGACAAATTGTTTGTAATCTTCAAAATTGTGAATTTACACAAGGGAATCCTTTTAATGCGTTTGCTATTCATATTTTATGAATAAATTAAAATTGATATAGTTGGTTAATATTTATTTCCTACTTTATCTTTATATCTGCGAAAACAATTATGTATTATCAACGTTAACCCTGCATTTTTAGTTGCTTGAAAAAATACAGAAGAGTTGATCGTAAAATAATGTTCTACAGATCTAGTGTTACGCTAAGTCTTTCCGGCAAATATAATTTGCATTTCATAAATTACAATTCAATCATTTACAAAAAACCTGTCAACTTTTTCTAAGATCATTTTGTAACTCTTATCTATTGCCTTTAGTAAGAAATTAGAAAAGAAATCGGTTTGAATGAATGTTATTTACAGAAAATGCCTGGAAAGCTTGTGAAGTGATAAGTTTAAAACCAAAGTAATATTTGATTCAAGTTGCTATATCATAATTATAATCATCGTTTTGTAGTTATTAATTAAAATCCCAAAATGACGGCAAATTGCCATAATTTTGCTTACTAACATTTATTTATTTATTAGCTTAATTCACATGTATTTATAATAACTAAAATAGAATAGATATTTAAAAAAAAAACTGTTTTGTAATTGTTTCATCACTTTCAAATTTTATTACACAGTCATATATTATAAAAAAGCAGGCAAGAATTCAATGCTGTTGGTAGAGAACTTTTGAAATTTGAAATTACTTTATTAACACTTAACAATTTGTAAGCTTCTTACAATTTATTTGTGATAGATTAAACTATTTAACTGTTGATAAAACTTCTGAAAGATAATATGATCAAGCCTATATACAAAACAATTGTATAAATATATTTTGCATATTTTAAAAGGATTTTGTGGTGGGGGATTATATTGTAAAATAAATGAACAAAATACTGATTGAAATATCACAAACTTGTATATGTTTTGACAAACTCGTAACATTCTGCTTTTTGTTGTTGTTGTTTTTTGTTGTTGATATTCTCCGAAACTATCATAATCTAAATTTTGAAACACTTTCATTTAATATCAAATATTTGATAACATGTTATGTTTCTTTCAGTTCATATTGTTTTCAAATTTTCAAAATCAAATTAATGGCATCTAACTATTCTCCCGGTCATAATACCTAATGCTATCAAACTCACTTGATGATAAATTTAGAGGTGTATTACATGTATTTAATTTAAAAAACACACAAGAAATAGTAAAATAAATATGATTAATACAAAGTTAGAAATTAAATTGTGTTCAAATTAAGCGTAATAAAAGTGAAAACAATTAAAATTTTGAAGTATATTTTAGTTTTAGAGAATTCGAAGGACAATAAATACGTTTTTGTTTTCCATTTACAATAAAAGTTGTCGATCTGATGAAAACAAATGTCGGAGGAATTTGAACATTTTGAAATTGTCATAAAGCAAAGTTTGTAATGTTATGCAAACAATTGTATTATTACTACAAAAAGAAGATATTAGTATTGCTTTTTAACCATAGCTGAATTTATGAAAATGCATTTGTAAAGAGCAATACCATTGCAGTGTATAGTACTGATTATAGTATTTGGAAGTAAATCATTTGCTATTACAAGTGATACACCACCTTATGATGATCAATGGCAAATAAATCTCGTGGTAAATATTGTGTACTGTTGCTGTTGTTTTGGGCTTCTTGCCGGTGGTCCTGTGTTGCTGGGTCGTGTAGGGGCTGCGTTCATTAAACACTGCCCTTCCTTGTAGATTTTGTTTTCATATCGTGTGTGTTTTTTGTGTAAAATGCTAACAGCAAGTAGAACGGGTGAAGTACACCACAAACATAAGATGTGAGAAAATATCTGGCAAATGTCATCTAAATGATAGTTATTTTCCTAAACACTGTTATAAAAGTTATCTATCACTTTGTTCATTGCTATACCTATTACAATTATAGAGCTCTGGTTCATTACTGAAATGGCAAGGAAACAATTAGGACAGCACCTGACATAGGAACAATTACCCTATTTATGTCTGTACTATAAGTGAAGGCTTTGACTGAAGTACCTGCTCGAAACTTGGCAGCTAGAAATGCTAAAAACTTCATTGAACGCCGCCCTTCCTTGTTGATCTTGTTTACCATATTTTCACGCAGACGAACGTTTTTTACCTTTTTGTAACAACTATTCACGTACCGATATAGCATTTACATTTTCACATATTCTTTATTCTAGTGTAGACAATGTTTAACATGCACAATAAAGCTGCTTAATTTTTATGCTGAAACATTATAGCTTGCGTATATTGTCACTATATCAGTCCGCAACATAATAAAAAAAAATCAGGAACTTTCATCGAATAGCACGAATGTGTCACATTGAAGGTTCCATGATAACCGCCGTATGAACACATCTGCGGGTGATTCTAAATTATATATATATTTTGAAAAATAGCTTCATAATATGACATAACATCCTAGAAATATAATGAAACCACGGGTCATAAGATATTCACAAAAGTAGTTTTGATACGTATAATAAATAACGTACAAATGTTTCATTTTTAAATTGTATTCCAATTCGCAAAAAAAATACGATAACGTCGTTTGAGAGAGATAAGGAGACCTTGTTTCGAGTATAAATGAGTAGCTATATTTTACAAATAGACATACATATACATTGGTTTGAAATAAAAGCAATAAACATATTAATTTGTATTGATAATCGGGGATATTAATTTTTATCTTTAGTACGAATTAACATTAAAGTACAGAAAACACTGATGTATTGGTTCGAGGCATTGTAATCATCTATTTACAGTAAATGAGTCATACATTTACATTGTAAACAGTACCAAATTGCTCTCATGGCAGCTACAATAATGTTATTTGATATTTTATTGTGCCATATTCTCCAAGCATGTCGGAACAATACTGTATTGATTGAAGCATTTTGATAGCTACAAAAGATAACATTAAAGCTTAGATATATCTAGATACGCATTATGCATTAAAACGTGTATCACAGAGCTGTAAAGTTGCGTTAAATTATTTTGTTTGATTTTGTTATTCAATTTACAGACATTAAAATAGATCTAATATGATTTGAATTTTTAGCATTAACTGTCAGTGTATCATAACAATTATATTATTTACAACAACTTGATTGACTCCTATTGTTTCTTTTACCCGATAGTATAGTGTGTACAAAGATAGCAAAATGACAGGATTTTTTATGGTTATTGCTTTTTATTGATGATTTCCCAACTGGTCTTAACATTCTAGCGTTTCTTCCACCCGAGAACATTAACAATATTGTTCTGATACAAATAAGTAATACATTGTTCTTCTTTACATAAAATACTTTATGTGTATATAACTTGTTTACATTATATTGGACGTCATGAAATTACACTTTCACTCCCTCGCACCAAAAACAATAATATCCATTTGCCGTCTAGAACTAGAAATCACATATTTCACACATTTGAATATGTTCATACATTGCAAGCTGTGAGATGTTTTAGATAATATAAGCATGAAAACTAACAACATTACCAAGTACAAAAAAGTACAAAAAGATATTCTATAGATGTGAACGTAAATATTTAGTATTTATTCTTATTTCATCATATTCATACATGTTTCCTTACTTTAATATCGTATATCTTCACATATCTTCTATGTTTGCTTTACATTTAAGTGAATTCCTTGGTACATGAATTAAATATAAGGGCAATGTTCATTACACTGATTCTTATATTTCATGAATGCTAAGGGGAGCAAATAAACTACGAATTTTAATAATGAATAGATGCTATAAACAAAGCATGTCTTGCCTCTACCTATCAAATTGAAAATAAGTAGAATCGTAATTAGATATACAAAATTTAATGCAAATGAATGTTGTTGTTTCTAAGAGGAAATATGGTAAATCTTGCTTTCTGCTTTCCCTCTTTAAAGAAAATTTGATTATAAAATATTATTAACCATTTATAGCTTGTTAAAATATAAAAAGGAATGGTCATCTTTTTACGGTGCATAATATTGTTAAATATTTCTGTCTGATAGATGTCGTTGGTTCAATCCTCGGGTGACTCTTGGCACCTGATTTCGGACATTCATATTTCGTCTCAGAAAAAGTGTGGGATTAGTAGTCGGTCATTTGTGGAGAAATTAGTAATTAATCAGAAAAATGGGTTAAGTGGATATTGCAAAAAGTATTTGAATTGGTGTTTAAACCCAAGCAACAAAACATTGATATAGAATTTATACTATGTCAATATAGGAAACCATTTTCATTTTTTGTAAATTCGAAGAGTTTTGACATATTATATGTTTGTGTATAAACTGTTATTACAAATAAATCATTGCGTCGCTACCAACATCCGTTGATATATGCCTTATTATAAGTCAAAACACTTAACAAGTAATAGATTCTGTTTTGAAGTAATTTATATGCATCTGCACAATGCTTTATTTTCATGTATAAAAACTTGAGCATGTATGTGTAACTATTCAATATGTTTTTATTTGTGCTTATTTATCTTATCATTTTGTAGCTAAGTAAATATGTAATTTATTAATGTTATCTATTTTAGGTTCGTTTACTCCTTTTCCCTTTGCTGCCAAAAGAATGCCCTACTTCTTTTGGCCAAAAAGTAGCAACAGCGATTGAAACGATCACCATGTTACGCTTTAGTAATTGATGTAAAATATAAAAAGAGATATTAATCGAATATTAATGGTACAAGCAATGTATTTCTATTTAAAATTGTTTCGGAATTTACAAAAATTCTTATGTGACCTAAATATTTACTCGGTTATTTTTTTTATAAATTTCTTGTTATATATTAAACCTAAGAACATGATTATAATGTCAGGTTCTTGATAAAGTGTTATTACCTTAACTAAATTATTGCATTGTGTTTGACACTGCATGACAACTCCTATCATCTGACTTCATCAATCATTTTATTTTTTGTCCTATATTTTCTTCCATTTCAATTAAGATAAATGTAGCAATGAGGGATGCAACAAATTCATTCTATGTTTTTAGGAATAAATACATTTAAATAAATCATTTTATATAAGAAACATCTTACTTCTGTCATATAGGTTATAACACAGCATCAGATAAAGTTGTTTTCATTTTCCTCTACAGTTTACAGTCTTTAACTATTTGACCTTTAACAGAACGACCAATGTCAAATGATTAGATTTTACATGTATACGCAACCATGTTCAGGGTATTACTATCGTCATTGTCATAGCAAGGAACTAAATAATTGACAACATACGTCAGCCTTTTGCCTTGAATGAAACCTGTATGCAAAATAAAAACAAAATTAACCAAACAGTTAACGAGATATGGACACTTTTCTGAACATTGATTAGATATAAAAAGTGGTATAATTTATAATATATTCCTTAAAAAATGTTTTCGTGTTGATAATTGTTGAGAAACAAGTGATAATAGTCAGCTAAAAAACGACTAAAGTTGAATGATTGTTTCTTCTCAAAATATTTAAAGTATGTTTAAAAAAGTAACCCAAACAAACAAATTCTAAACACTTGTTTGACTAAATGATCCTGCTAAGAGAGTCTGATTTAAAATATCCCCAGAATTTACCCAACTCCGTGCAGTCTTCAAAATTTGCAAGTACAATATAAAGTTATTAAGGGGCATGTATAAGATCATGTTGAATTTCAAAAAATATTATGTTCGATCAAGAAAGATAATACGAAATAATCAATAAAGAAAGACAGTTACTGTAATTATCCATACTTGTTTGAACTGATACGAGTATTACGAGTAACATAATATCACAAAATATCATACTGTTTGTATAACAAGAGGATTGACCTATATATTAAGGATAAATGTAGGAGTAAAATGACATTTTTAGGCTAATCAATCACTATGTGAGAGCCATAACATAATTGTATCATAGTTTGGAGAGCTTTCTGTTGAAAATATGTCAGGGTTAATTCGTATACATATACATGCACAGTGCGTTAACTGGAGTGCGGGTATTAGTTACCCGCACTCCAGAGCATGCCCATTGATTGGCTAATTTTTGCTGGGGTTTACATATTGTGACGGCAGTGAAAGTGAAATCGACAGAAATGTTATATTTAGATGCTCGTTCATTGGCTCATTTTTGCCGGGGTTTCATATTGTAACAACAGGGAACGTGTTTTTATGTTTGAATATGATACAAAAGAGAAAGAACACCAAAACACTCGGTAATCTGATTAATACTCGGGAGGCTACGCCCCCTCGTACAAATCAGATAACCTCGTGTTTCGGTGCTCTTTCTATTACATGGATATGCAACTCTTCTCAATATTCCAGGGCACAAAGCTTAACATATATTCGTATTGTTCATTGCAATTGATAATCACAAACGTCTTTTAAGCACTTTTGTTCTGTTTAATCTCCTTAAAATCAATAGAGATGTGTTAACGTCGTGAAAAGATGGTTCAATTTAATAAGATTGTTTGTAATAATAGGACTACATTATGCATGGTTTGTAACAAGGAATCCCTATTCATCCCTGACATACATCAGGAAATAATTAACACGACATTGACAATAGATACAGTGGACACAAAGTAATTATTTTACTAAAGACAATCTATCAAAAACCTTAATAACATTTGAATATGGTGCACGACATTACGCCTAAAGACATTTGATAAAATACGACAATTAAAAGAAGGGACTAATGGTCGAATACGACAAAGTATACAATTAAAATTTGAAAGAAAAAATAATATAATGTCGAATATTGTTGAAAAGATGTCAAATTATGAAATCTGAATGACATTTGTTGAACTTTAAGCTAATGTTAAGATTATCAGCATTTTTTGTGCTATGTTTATGCCGACGGAAAGCTCTACAATTCTTCTCTCAAATAAATAAATAACAAGGAGTGTAAAATAGAGAAAAATAAAAATTTCTGAAGAAAGTCAAAAACATCAAATTTGATTATGCTGCAGGCGTTGTTTGTAAAGTCTGTTCATGTGCACGCCCCTTGGCAACGGCTTAAGCAGATTACAACATTTAAACATGAAAATGGTGAAATATAGAAACATTTTAATTGGGTTTTATATGGATATTTATTAAATTTTGGAATATTTTTTTATGTATGTTATATTAACATGGATTGCTATTAGAGATTCAACTGTAAAGAATATCTTTTTTCAGAAGCAAAAAGTTTTTAATGTGCACCAGTCGTAAGATAAGGGACACATTTAAATGATTCGGACTTAAAACGTTGTTTTACTAAAGATTTAGATTTTACAAAAATTTCTTTTATTAATTGTTCAGATGTTTTTGTTTAATTCTTTTAATCCAATGTACTAAGCAAAATTTACGGAACGAAACAAGTCATCAGTTTGAAACTGTTTTCATTCAAATGCAACCAATGGGAACAATATTGATGTTCTAACACTACGTGATAAAGCGTATATTAGCTAATAATCCCGGTCAAATAAATGGAAATCTG
The DNA here is from genome assembly GCF_026571515.1 of Ruditapes philippinarum. Taxonomy (NCBI): domain Eukaryota; kingdom Metazoa; phylum Mollusca; class Bivalvia; order Venerida; family Veneridae; genus Ruditapes; species Ruditapes philippinarum. The sequence goes on from NW_026863522.1 coordinate 90,610, forward strand.
ACACGCTATAATAAGACACAATCATTCAGCTCTCCCGGTAAATGCGGAACACAAGATGTTAATTTCAACTACATTTATGTTATGAACAGATACAAGTTGTAATGATATTGATGTTTCTATTCTGAGAAAGTTAGGTTACGTAGATCAAAAGTACGTGACATATCTAGCATCTTCAATATCATATTGCAAGATAAATTACATTGTCAGCTTATTTAAACTTGCCCTTGTAAAAAATGTCTGAAACAAATGCAATTTAAGATCAATTTTGAAAATAAAGATCAACAATGAATGGCGTTATTCAGTTTCAGTAAACAATAAAGTAAAAAGGAAATAGCTTACTGTATTCATTATATTGATTGATGCATATAAATATCAATAAAAATTTTTTTTGCATTCTTAAATTGTTTTTATTTTTTACCAAAAGTTTAATTTAAAAGTATTTGCACTAAATTCAATGGAAGATATTCGTTTATTAGTAATATTTTAACACCCCCTAAAACCCCGATCACTTCTTGTATTGTTTATGAATTCTATACATGTTTGTTTCGTCATAAATAATACAGAAATTAACCGCAAAAATGATTTTGCATATTTAACAAAATGCTTTACATGTTAATTCTAATTAAACCCTGATTAATGTTTGGATTTGTAAATAATACCAAAGAAATGGTTAACACTACGACCCCACAACAAATAACTTTCTGATTATACTTTGAACCAGCTTTTCCATCAAATGATGTTTCGTAGCTTCATAATCTTCCAGACAAATCTTATTTATCCTGTTCAGACAAAAACAATTTAACCTGTAAAAATATGTTAGTGATTTCCTCCACGAGCGTGGGAAAGCGCGCGCGTGCCAGAAAATAAAATAGCTTAGGGCATATGTTTTAATCAAATGCAGTAAACGCAAGCATGGAGTAATTGCTGTAATGAACAGTAAACATCATATAAAATCTATTATCTCGCTGATAAGAAGTATTGCCAAAATGCCTGATGTTAAGGAAATGCACGATTGAAACTACCTGTTGATTTCAAATACAATCTGAAAGTCTTTAACTACGTTGTTTGCCTGTTCTTGAAATAAAAAAGAATGATCTCTCAAAGAATGGGTAAATATTTTTCGAATAGTACATGAACATTAGTTTTCTAAAATAACAACAATATTTGTCTAAGGTTAAATATTTCAATATAAGACCGCTTTATTTAACCTTTTATAAAAATCTAATTACGTTCCTTTATTTTATTTGTGTCATATAAAGAGGATTATTTTTTACATTTTTTTAAACTAATGATAGAAAAAACTAACATTTTTTAAAAAAGAACTACAAATCAATATTGTTGTGTACGCATATCTTATATAAGGAATTAAAATAACCATGTGTAAAGTAACTATTGTTAAGTTTTCAGAATAGGTATCGTGAGATCCTTGTCTAGTATAAGTCACTAGAATCAAAATCAAGTTCTTTTATATTCTTTTTTTCATTTATGTGTTCTAATATCTACTTGTTTTGACAGTGCGTGTTGTCGATGTTTAAGTTGTCATTGAGTTTCATATATTTTATTTAAAAAAATGCTAACATAATAAACTTAACATGCTAGTTTACACTTTTGTCTTTACACTTCTTGCCGACTGTTCTCTCAGAGTTCACGAAGTTCTGTAAAATCTACCAGGAATTACGAAGCAATATTTTTATTTAATGATGAAAACACTCAAATAACAAAAGCATTTTTTACAGCAACAAAATATCTGTTTTGAATAAAAATGTAATTCGATGTGTTTACTGTCAAGAACTATCATTATTTCCTCCTGGAAGTTAGTTTTCAAGCGTGAAAAATACCGCATATCGTTTTTCTCACACATCTTACCCGGAACACCTTCACAGTTAACAAACTAGGATTAGTTTTCATAGTATCTTTCCCATTCACAGCAAACGGCGATTTCTTAGCGATGCATTTACAGAGTGAACTGTTTGTCTTTTCAAATATTTGGCATTATCAATTATTGAATGTTGGATATCTTATTCGTTTGTTTGAGTTCAGTCATATCGGAACCTTAAAGGTCTTATGGCGACCTGTCTAGATCAACCGGGAGCAGAAGACCCCAAGTACATGATTTCAAGTCCGAGCGTGCAACCGAACACAAACATCTGACCCTTTGTAAGCCAGAAACATTATTGTAGAAACAAACATTGCTGTAGAAGATGTAGAAGGTGTAAAATGCCACGGCTCATATAAAAATTCATTTTGTTTTTGAGGAACACTAATACAATAAAAAAGATGAAAGGCATTTGTATACGTTTCTTGAATTTTATATAATTGCAGTGAAGAGTTTATAGTGTGTTTTTGTGAAACGTATTCCGCGTAAAAAGGCATTATGCAAGCCACATATCTGTAAGTATAATAAATGGTCTCCTTGTCATGTCGATGTTGTAAAAATTTTGGAAATAGAATGATATACTCAATCTTTAATAAACAGAAATTGATCAATGTTGAAAGTAAAACACACTTATGCTTTAAAGAAACGTTAAGGAATTGTATTGTGTAAATACTGTTAACATGTAAAATGTAATAATGTTTCATCAATATGTAAAGCAGCAGCTGATATGTTGCGTTCATTGAACGTCGTTTTTCCTTGTTGATCTTGTTTATCATATCTTTTGACAATATAATTGAACATATAACCTTTTTAGTTCTTCCTTTGGGTCACAATATGTATACCATGGATAGCTGAAACCGATTTGAGATGCACCATTTAATAGTTTTAGATAACTAGGACGTTTTCATACATTATACTATGTAAAAAATTCTGGAAACAAAGTGATCCCTCGGAAGCATCAATCACAACAAAATAACATAAGAATTGCAGACTCGGTTTGATTGAGTCTGTACATGAGGGATAATGATTACGTGCAACATCTCTCACGCCCCCTAGCACCGGCTTGAGCGGTACTCAATTCTCAACACTCTATAGTGTTGGCATCAATGATCCCGAAGGACCAGAAAATATAACAACACTGAAGTGAAGTACGGGGCAACTTAAGGTCACATAAGAATTGTAAATTTCGTAACAAGTATAAATAGAGATGCATTGTAATGTTATCATTAATATTTGATCCATATCTCTTTTATATATTACATCAATTACTAAAGCGTAAAACAGTAATCGTTTCAAACGCTGTTGCATCTTTTTAGCAAAAAGAAGTAGAACATTCTTTCGGCAGCAAATGAAAAAGGATGGAACGAACCTAAAATGGATTACATTCATAAATTATTACATTGATGCTAAATTATATACCAAGCTACAAATGATTAAATAAAATCATATTGAATAGTAAGGCCTAAATGCTAAAGTTGTTTTTATACATGAACATAAAGCATTGTGCGGTTGCATATAAAATACTTCAAAACAGAGTATATTACTATAGTCAAGGACTTTGACATGCAATACGGCATATAATAAACGGATGCTAGTAGCGAGGCAAGGATTTTATTTATTTTATTTATTCTGGTTAACTAGTTTCTCCGCAAATGACGGACTACTGATCCTTAACTATTTCTGAGACAAAAGACTAATAGTCTTAATGTCCGAAATCAGGCGCCAAGAGGTTACCCGAGGATTGAACAAGTGACATTTATCAAATTGAAATATTTTACTATATTCTGCATAGTATTTGGTTATCGAATTTGCTTTTAAAGAAAAAAAGCCGCAAGCCAGTTGTTTCATGTTTCCTTTTGAAAAACAATAATTGCATTAAATTTTGTATATCTAATTACGATTCTACTTATTTGGAAATTGAAAGATAGAATCAAGAATGCTTTGTTTATAGTATCAATTTATTATTAATATTAGTAGTTTCCATGGTTCCCTAAGCATGTATGAGTTAGATGCATCAGTGTAATGAACATCTCTCTTATATTTAATTCATGTACCAATGCACTCATCTAACTGTAAATATATACGATATAATAGTTTGATGTGATGAAATAAAAATATAAATACTTAGTATTAACGTTCACATCAAAAGTATATCGTTTTGTTGTACTTGGAAATGTTGTGCTTATATAATCTGAAACATATCACTGCTTGCAATATATGAACATGTGTGAATGTGTGAAAAAAGTGGTTTCTCGTTCTCAATGGCAAATGGATTGCGAAAGAGTGAAAGTGTGGTTATATTCCGTTCAATATAATGTAAACAAGTTATATACAAAGATGCATAAAGTATTTGATGTAAAGGAACAATATGTTGTTTATTTGTATGAGAAAAATATTGTTAAGATTATTGGGAGGAAGAAACGCTAGAATTTTCAGACCAGTTGGGAAATCATCAATAAAAAACAATAACCATAAAAAATCCTGTCATTCTGCTATCTTTGTGCACACTATACTATCGGGTAAAAGAAACAATAGGAGTCAATCAAGTTGTTGTCAATAATATAATTGTTATAATACACTGACAGTTAATGTTAAAAAGTCAAATCATATTAAATATATTTTAACGAATGTCTGTAAATTGAATAACAAAATCAAACAAAATAATTTAACGCGACTTTATCCCTTTGTGATAAACATTTAAATGCATTATGCGTATCTAGATATATCTAAGCTTAATTGTCATCTTTTGTAGCCAGCAAAATGCCTCGATCAATACAGTATTGTTCCGACATGCTCGAAAAATATGGCACAATAAAATACCAAATAACATTATTATAGCTGCCATGAGAGCATTTTGGTTCTGTTTACAATACTGTCTATGACTCATTCACTGAAAACAAATGATTACAATGCCTCGAACAAATACATCAGTGTTTTCTATACAGTAATGTTAACTCGTGCTAAAGATAAAAATTAATATCTCTCCGGTTATCAATACAAAAATAATATATTTCATGCTGTTATTTCAAATCAATAGATATGTATACCTATTTGTGATATAATTACTTGTTTATAATCGAAACAGATAGAGGATATTTGTTTGTTTTGTATGTAAGATTGAAATATAATTTCACTAAGTGAACACCAGATGCAATATTTTCACGAGTGGCGTAGCCACGAGTGAAAATATAATAGCTGGTGTTCACGAATGAAATATATTTCTATCTTATATGTAAAACAAATAAATTTTCTTTTTATTTCATGCTTTTTAAGTGATTTTAAGTATTTTTTACTGATTTTGCCGCGTAACGTCGCGCATTCTCCTTTGTGACGTCATCACATCATGACGTCACATCATCAATTTTGAAATATAGTTCTGTTAAATTTCTCTAATTTTGTTACATTTTTAACATGATGTATGGTAACATCGACGTTCTTTTCCTAAAGAAGCACAATTTACGTATGACGGCATTTATTTCTGACTGTTATTCTATTTAGTTATGATTTTCTTTTCATCCGCATTCGGATATAGTCCGGCAACAGTGAAAATTATATTTTATAAATTTCACTAGTGGTTTATCAGAATATAATCATCTGATATATTACAATAAAACACTGGAAAGCATGAAATAAGGTATCCTAATCTCTCTAAAACGACGTTATTGTATTATTATAAAGAACTTGAAATGAATTTAGAAATGAAACATTATTACGTTATTTACTAAACGTATTAATACTACATTTGGATCCCCATTACAACAACATTTATAATCGGTAAGCACGTTAGTCAATAACTAATGCGTTTTCCAGGTCTATGCCGCAAAGGTCGTTTATAGTCTTGCAACTAATATATATCAATTTTACCGATTTCTGAACAACAACAGATCTACTACTATGTGAACGAATTCAAATTTCTAAAGAAAGATATATGTTCATTACAAATTTATTGATACATGTAATATGCTGTCAAGTTCTCCAGATTAGATTACCGCATACACTATCTGATATCCATTCTAGCTGTTGCATAAGTACAAATAATTTAAGTATAACTCTAAGTACTTTATCTCGCCTGTCCTTTGTGTCATCTCCTTCCCTTTAGAAGCCTTTGCAGTAGTCCTGCTAGATTTTGTCAGGGGGGAGGGGGGGCTTTATTTTGTAAACTTCCGTGTTGATTTATGTTCTTATGTAAAAATCGAATCAAAGTATAAACATAAATAAAATAGAGAGAGCTAAGAATCTCTAAAGAACGCACAAAACGACAAAATTGTAACTGTTGCAGGCTCGGTTTGATTAAGCCTGTTCATGGGCGGTAATGGAAAGTGCAAGCGTAAACACCCACTAGCACCGGCTTAAGCAGAATTCAACATTTAATGATGGTAATAGTGACATTTCGAATTTAGAAACATCCGCAGATGTGTTCATACCGCGGTTATCATGGAACCTTCCATGTAATACGTTCATGTCATTCCATGAAAGTTCCTGAAAAAGATTTAATTTTGTTATTCCAAGTGGCTGACTGACATAGTGACAATATACCTCACGCTATAATGTTTCAGACTTAAAATTAAGCAGCTGTATTGTGCATGTTAAACATTGTCTACACTTGAATAAAGTATATGTGAATGCTATATATGTATGTGAATAGTTGTTACAATGGTTTGTACAAAAAGGAAAAGCGTTCATCTTTGTGAAAATATGAAAAACAAGATCAACAAGGAAGGGTGGCGTTCAATTAAGTTTTTAGCATTTTAGCTGCCAAGTTTCGAGCAGGTACTTCAGTCAAAGCCTTGACTTATAGTACAGACATAAGTAGGGTAACTGTTTCTATGTCAGGTGCTGTCCTAATTGTTTCCTTGCCATTTCGGTAATAAACCAGAGCTCTATAATTGTAATACGTATAGGAATGAACAAAATGATAAATAACTTTTATTCAAGTGTTGCCCTGTCCTGTTTTTGTTTGGGGTCCTCCTGGGCTCCTCACCGCTGGCTCTTGTTGCTGGGTCGGGTGGGGGCTTCGTTCATTGAACGCCGCCTTTCCTTGTTGATCTTGTTTTATCATATTTTAATAAGGTAAAATAACTGTCGTTTAGACGACATTTGCAAGATATTTCCTCGCATCTAATTCATGTGGTGTACTTTATATGTTCTCCTTGCTGACAAAAATACACACACAATATGAAAACAAGATCAACAAGGAAGGACAACGTTCATTGAACGCAGGCCTTAAACGACCCAGCAACACAGGACCAACGACAAGGAGCCCAGAACAACAACTGCCCCAATGATGACCAGGCATTAAATTGGAAATACTTCCAAATAGTTGTAAATAAGTGAAGCACCTTCTATTAAACTATTTTTGATTGATTGAAAATGTCAATAATATGAGCCGCGTCATGACAAAACCAACATAATGGGTTTGCGACCAGCATGGATCCAGACCAGCCTGCGCATCCGTGCAGTCTGATCAGGATCCATGCTGTTCGCTTACCAACCGTATAACAAGTAGAGAAACTGATAGCGAACATCATGGATCCTGATCAGACTACGCAGATGCGCAGGTTGGTCTGGATCCATGCTGGTCGCAAACGCACTATGCTGTTTTTTTCGTGACGCGGCTCAATTATGTTTTAGATAATATTTATCATTTAGATTAAAAAAATGAAAATTATTATAAATATTATTATATATTTTATCATATAGGTTTTGAATAATTTAATAAGGTCATGTTCTACATCACAACTTTGTTTGTTTTGTGTTGTTTCACATGCAGAAATATTTACCATGCGATCTATTTGCCATTGATCGTTGTAATGTGGTGTATCATTTGTGAACGCAGATGATTTACTTCCAATTACTATCATCAGGACTATACACGGCAATGGCATCGCTTTTTACAAATACAATCTCATAAATTCAGCTTTGGTTAAAGACAAATACTGATATCTTTTGGAGAGTTACACAAGTACTAGACAACAATCCTCCGTGCTAAACTACCAAAGCATCTCCCGGGGATCGAACCCACGCCAGAGAGGTAAATGGATTAGAATCATCGACTCTAACCCCTCGACCACGGAGGCGGTGCCTTCATTCGGGATTTTAATAAATAACTTCAAAATGATGATTATAATCATAATAGAGCAACTTGAATCAAATATTACTTTGGTTTTAAATTTTTATTACTTGACGAGCTGTTGTTGTTTGCAAATATTTCTTTTAAAACAGAAATGTTGAATATTTACCAGGAATTTTCTGTATTATTAAATATTTCAGTAATAACTTTTATTCAAACCGAATTTCTTTCCAAACTTCTTACTTAAGGCGATAGTGTAAAGTTTCAAACTGATCTTAGAAAAAAGATGACAGCTCTTTGTAAATGATTGAATTGTTATTTATGAAATGCAATTTATATTTGCCGGGAAGAGTTAGCGTAACGCTAGATCTGCAGAACATATCAGAAAACAATTATTTTACAATCAACTCTTCTGTATACGTTAAAGCAAACTAATTGTTTGCAATCTGTGAAAATTGATAATACATAATTTTGTTTTCTAAGATATACAAATATATTCGGAAATAAATATTAACCAACTATGTCAAATTTGTACATTTAAAAAGGTTCCCTTGTGTAAATAACCAATTTTGAAAATGGCAACAATCTGTCCACTTTGGATGAAAAATTTGGAAAATTAATAAGTTTCTCCTCTCGGTTTAACGGATTAAAGACTAAATTGAAATTATGGGGGTTCAAAAGCAAAATTTGTAAACAGACCTCGCAAATTTTGAAGTATTCAATTTCTATTTCAGATTATTGTTCCCTAATTTGCAGATAAAGAAGTCAAACCATTTTTCCTCCATTTGTGAAACCAAATCATCAAAAACTTTAAGATCATTTTACAGATAAAAATGACATAGGGGAGAAAGAGAACCCCTTTGTTTAAAACCAGTAGAATCATTTAACATATTACAAATCAACATAGAGAAAGTATTTTGCACAATATTTAATGTTTTTATTAATAGTGTCCACCTTTTAAACAATAGAGTTACATTTTTGAAACAGGACATAAAAATTTTAAAAAATGTTTTGAAATATGAAGAAATTACCTTGTATACTGTAGACTTAATGGGTCTTAAATCGCAATTATACGGCATATTTCCACTTCATTTTCAATTGTTGTTTTATATTCAAAGCTATAACAAATATAACATTTATAATGTTTACATGATCATAATTACTAAATTACTATTTTGATTAATTACTAAACAAAATCCTTTATGTGGATAAATAATAGTTTACAAAAATGCTATACCACATGATGCAAATTCTTAATCTTTGTGTTTACCTAAGCAAATGAAAGAACTTTTGTGTCAATTTGTCTCCACACAATATTGGTTATTGTATGGTATAACTGACGGTCTGTTAGACTTTATATGAGAAGAACTCGTCCTTGGTGTTTCTAATTTAATTATTATGCTGAGTTTGTTGCTTTAGGATAAAGACATGTTAAGTTATTGAGATGAAGGCATACAAATTAATTGTAAAATGTGTTTTTGCATTAAAAGCGAGTTATTTTTATTGGAGATATCTGTAGAGTTAAAAGAACACCTTACTGTATGCATGTAATGTTTCAGGTAAAAATAAATTTCGAAAAGGATAAATGTAAATATGAGTTTTTAAATGTATGTTTTAAATCATAATTATACAATAATAATTTTTAATGATTTAAATACTATAACCTAAGTAATGATCAGATTCCGCAAGGTCAATTAAACAAAATTAAAGTAATCAGAGATCAATACCGTCAGTTTTATTGGTAAATTATCTCGTTATTAAATAAATATAAATATAAAACAAGCTGAATGCAGAAACTAAAATTCTGTTAACGTTGTTTTTGTGAGGTAGTTTTTTCCATGTATCTATTTGTCTCAATACAATGAATCATTCCTTTAAATTAATGACGATTTTTTTACATTACTGAAATCAATTTTACAAAAAAAATTTTATAAATGTTAGCGTGTTACTCATTATGAATGTTACAATGAAAATGTTTGTTTGTAGTTCATCAAAAAATAATGCATCATAGTTAGAGGGTACCTTGGCAATTTATACTCTCATTGGGGAAAGAAATTAAATATCATATTAACATGTTCCAACTTTTGTTTCATTGTATATGACAATAAAAGGGAACAAACGTTTCTTAGAAGTAGTTTCTTGAACTTGAATCAATTCTTACCCATAGTTAGACGGGCACCTTGGCAATTTATACCCGACAAAAATAGGGAACAAACGTTTCTTACAAGTAGAATCAGACATGATATTATATCTCAACTTGAATCAATTCATATCCTTATTTCATATTAATGGTGAAGCGTTTCAGCAATTAAATTTGTAGTAAATTATTAGTTCTTTAGATGGCTTATTTTTTAAATTTAATTAAAACTTTCTCAAAACTTATGTTTTATTAAAAATAAAAATTGCTTTCTGATAGTAATCAAACGACGCTTACCTTTATCAATGTAGACGTCATAATACGGAGTGTAATGTAACTATTCTGTCTAATTGTTAAAAATGCAAATAAAATATCATTCCTGTCCGTTCAATAAAAATAAGTATTTAAATGTAATTAAAACGAATAGCGTTTATCTGCTTTAACTATGATAAAGTTTTTACTGTATTTTTCAGTAAGTATTTTCATCAGACATAACTTATCATTGCCATATATTGGGAAAAATGAAAGGATATGGGCCCAAAGGGCATTTTACAAAGTAAATAGTTAAAATCAGTAAAATAATATCATTTCGATACAAATAAGGGAGGTTCAGTTGTGAAACATTGGGAAAATTTTAAATTTTTAAATTTAAACATGAAAAACGTTTTTTTCACTAAAATAAAAAAAAGAAATGTATTTAAACGAAATAAAAATGTAATGCTGGATTAAAAAGTCTTGATACCATTTACAAGTGTCAGACGAAATATCTAGCAGTCATTATAAACCATAGACTGATAATAGATATAAAGGGTAGATTGTTGGAACTCAACCATAAACCAGTACAGACCAGATCAATAAAAATGTTTGGTATATACAAGTGTCCCTCGGTGCATATAATATCAGAACATGGCCATGCATTTACTGTTTGATTAACGTAGTAACAAAGCGAGACATAATATATATGTATATTTTTTTTTTACAATTAACACAGTAAACAAATACGCTGATTTGACGATGAGCTGATAAAAAGGGAGAAGGTATTCGGTTATGGTTTCCGGTGCCCTACTCTGGTGTGTCGTGAGGCTGCGTCCTGTGAACGTTGCCTTCGCCTTATTGATCTTTATTCTAGTTTTTTTGTGTGTGCAAACACGAAGGTTTTAAGCTTCGTCTAGATGTTCCTTTTTCAGGACAATTACATTATTGTATTCATAGCGGTTTGTAGGATTTCGATTAATTGTAGCGACATGGTAATATTGCACAAGCATAAATCGTAGTTTGAATAAGTAAGACAATTTACGGCGGAATTATTCAAATAAAGAAAAGTACTACAATGCTTACTTTTGATAAACATGTTTTTATCGACATGTTTTAACAACGAAGCAACTATTGTACAGATATCGTTTCAACGAAAGATCGTATGGAATTTTTAGAGAAATAGTAAGCCATTATAATATAAACGCTGGCTGCTTGCTTGCTTTTAACTTTCGGAAATCTTGCCAATACTGATTAAATTTTATGGCTCACTGCTACCAACATGTTCCAATAAAAATATACAGATTTCGCTTATTGTTATTTAATGGAGCCACCAACGTTCTCATCACCATTATGAAAATCACTTTAAAAGCAATCTTAACTGTACAAAATGTATAACATCATTTCCAAAATTGAGGACAATTGTTAATAGTAGCAACTTTTGCAGTAACAGAAAAGTAAATTATATATCAATTGGAATATATACATTGATCGACATTCATTTAAAACACACAATCTGGAAAAGAGTAGTTATGGGACAAAAACAACAACAACTTTATTTGTCGGTTCCAGGTGATCAGAAAAAAATAGAGAAAAACAGAATCCCTTATGAAAACCCAACACTTCTGACGCTTTTAAGCACACGTGAAAACAGTCTTAAAGCAAATATCAGACGGGGAACACAACAATGGGATACTTTACGGTTTTTTTTAAATGTCGTTAAGGTTGTGTCATATTTAACCTTAAAGGAATTTTTTCTCGCAAGATGAACTTAAGCATGTAGTTTGCGCCCTTGTTACAACTATATGGTGTATTCTGATATGATCACCAAATTTTCTAAAGACACTTGTTTGTTTTTTCTTTATCTTCAAATGATATCCATTTTGATACTGACTACCCCAAATGTAAAAATGTAAACCTACTGAATTTGTCAGTTAGAATATATTTTAATTAAGAAAAATCGTTTCTTACTGGCACAAATGTTTTACATTTACATTTGTCTTTTATCAAAAAGACAGAAATTGCCAGCGAGCAAACTTCCTTCTTATGAAGATACATTTATTAATGAACGGTTTTGTTTCGCTTCGATTTTGTTTTTCATGATTTATTCTCAAAACCGCGCGAACTTGTCTTCTTTTTGGCAAGCATGCACGTTCAGCAGACGATATTAACCTATTAGTTTCTTGACACGCGTTTTGTTTCCAACCCTGTTTGAATGTAAGTTACCATTTAAACAAAGTCTTCAGTAAGTAATGTCTTATTTATAAGAAAAACAACAGTCTGAAGATAGGCTTCAAGAAGCTCAGTTTGTATTCCCTTAACATGTAGATAGGAAACAGCGGCTTTGATGTTTTTTGACACAGATGGAAACATGAACATTGTCTGCAATGTGTGCCAAAAGAATTTATTTGTCCTGTCAAATAGTACCAACTTCGTTTATTTAGTCTAAAATTATTCTGTCACAGGTAACTTTTTCTTCGTATAAGATCCATCAAAACTTCGATATTTCATCTAAATACTACATATTTATAATTGAATATGACTTAACAAGATAGAGTGTATTCAAACACCAAGGTGATGACTGTAAAATCAAAAGAGCGTTAAATATTGCACTTTCTAATAATGGAAGATACGGGCAAAATGTTCATTTCTTAGTTTTGAATTTTTTATTCATTATTCTGTAAATGTCCTCCAAATGGATATACTAGACAGTAATACAATATTCTCAATATCCGTTATTGTAACTTCCAGGGGTTTGTAAAAGTCACTTGTTTTAAAACTTATCGGTGATTTTGTAGGATTCTAGATTTCGTTCAACATATATACTAGGTATATTTACGCTTCAAACTGAAAACGTGTATAATTTATACAGAAATTTATGTTGGGCTTTTAAGAAATGTCATTTAACGTGATTTGAGTACATAAGATCCTTTTAACATTATGTCATAATTTTGTATCCCTTTAAGCTTTCGTTTATTTTCATTCAAAACTATGACATTGAAACTTGATATGTGGATAATTTATATCAGCAACACCTTTTGTCATTCTAGAACCAGATCTAACTGAATTCAAGTATGTGATATGCAAAGTTAGATCTTTAGAATTTAGAAACATCTGCAATCTATTGCTTTTGCAATTTCATTATAGTTTCATATCATCTATCACTGACAGGATGGTGAATAAACCTCACTTAACATCAATATGTTTGTCTCCATTTTATTTTAATTAAAGTCTCATACAGAAATGAATAATATTTTTTTTATAATTACATTAAATATACCTTATTCAAGAAGCCATTCCTTAGTAATCACAATAAAACAGAGATGTAATATTTGTTTTATATTAACTGTGTTATGCGGAATAGATATTTAAATCAATGTCATGAATATCACGGTATTCTGGTTGTATGTTATATAAGTGAGTAATGTTAAATATTTTAAGACATACCAGTTAGTATGAAAGATACATGTATGAACATCAACTTATGGTTCGTAAGAAAGAAAATGGTTCGCACTTGCCAGTACCGTCCGTGAACAGTCATAATCAAACTGTTATATAATTTATTGTAAGTACTTCAAGATGAGATCAAATGTAATATGATAAGATTTACAACCGACAAGTTTATGAAAGTTATGGCTGTAATATAAAAAATGTATATCCCTTATTACAAAGATATTTCTTTATTACATGTTTAGTTCTTGCGTCAAGGAGATTGTTTACGGTTCAGAAATATTCCACTTGGCATTACATTGGTTGTACATAAATGCAATGTTATAATACTGTAAATACACTTGATATATATCGTTAAAAAGATACTTACATATTTATAGAAATTTCAGGTCTGACGTGTCAAAAATAGCGAAAACATATGTTATAAATTTCATTGCGCTGTAACGCACTTCCCATATAAATGCTTTATATTGCACGAATTGATGTAAGTGAATATTTTTTTCTGTTTTGTTTTCTTTCTTCTTTGTTTTTCTTTCCTTTTTTGTCGGGGGTGTTGTTTTTGTTAATTATATTTTTTTTATTATTTATTCATCTATTCATTATTTTATTTATTTATTTGTTTATTCTTTTTTTCATTATTTATCTTTTTTTTATCTATTTATTTTTTATCATTTATTTATTTTATTTATTTATTTATTTATTTATTCAATTATTCAATTATCCATTCATTCATTCATTCATTCATCTTTTTTGTTTTAAATTTTTTTCTCTCATAATTTATCAAATCTATGTTTTTTATATTTATTTTATAGCTCTGGAACTGAATGCTCAATTCAACCGTGTGACTTCAATATTTTGATTTCTCTTCGGCGATATACAGGTATTGCTAGTGCTGTTTACAATGTGTAAATTACCTCTTTGTTCACTTCATTATACCTGACTTTTAATACATTTCAAAGTTTTCATGACATTAAGCGTGATTTTTTTATTGCTACATTATAATAACATAACTGAGAGTAAAATATGTTTTCACTACCTTTTCAAAAGAAGAGTTAACTACAAGAAAATCTAGAAGTTTAAAAAGTGTTATCTTTTAGACTAGGATACACAGAAGTTTGATAAAATGTTTGTTTGCACTGATAATAAATAATAAAATGTCAGCAAACATTCTTAAGAGGAAGTGTCTATCAACTGTATGGCGATTATAGTTATGTCTACGCATTAATCAGTAATCATGAAGTGAAATTTAATTCGTGCTGACGCTTCGCTTTTCGTTTTGTTTCTCGAGCACAGCTACCCTTTATTGAAACTCTTCTTGTTCGATTTGATTGAGCCTGCTCATAATCAACAACGTTTTGGACATAAAGTCAGGTCCAGTAAATTACGGAGTTCCGTGAAATGCTGTCATACAAACATAGTATTAGTATTTATCGTTTATTTTATATCGAGAACACACCAGTCACATAGAGCATGTATCATTTAAAACATGGAAAGGGTTGTTATTACTTTAGTGATCATTTCTAGATAACGGTTGATAACTATTTCTTAATAAGTTGATATAAGTTGAAATTTGCTAAAATAATATAAAGAAAATAAGAATACTAAAGAATGGAAACTACCGTCCATGCCTACAAGCACCAGCTAAAGCAGAATTCAACATTTAAACGTGAACTGGTAAAATTTGAATTGATGTGTTCATACGGCGGTAACCATGGAACCTTCTATGTGACTCAGTAGTGCCATTCCATGAAAAGCGCCGTATGGTCCTCAAGAAATAGAAAGTGTGTGTCCTAAACGAGGAAACAATGGGCGGAACTAAACAAAATGGAATTTTGAAGGGGGATCAGAGGTTATGAAGATTGAATATCACAAATAAGACGTCAAAAGAGCAGGCAACATATTCTAAGGGTGATTTAACAAAAACATCTTTACAATAATTTATCCTTCAACTTTGTAGTATATCCGGCGGAAAGTAGCAGAAAGTGTACGATATCATCGTAAGCTGTGTGCATAACACTTGTTCTAAGTATTGCTGATGTATCTACATTTTCTATAATGCGGCTTATCAATTATCATAAAGGTGGTCTTTTATTATAATGGACATTTTACGAGAGGTCAGACATATTTCACAGCTTGAATACTATTTCTGTTAAAAGTCTGCCAAAATTATGTCTATTCGCATCACAAAAATGCCCAAAATGAAATGGAGCAGAGATAACTGACATATGTATAATAAAATAGATGTTAAAAATAGATGTTAATTTCTCGAAAACAAGTCAGATATGTAAAGCAAGAAAGACAGATATATGTTATTTTAAATAGAGCTGATACATTCTGTTGGTATTAACTTCCTAACATTATTGGTAAAATGTTATGAAGGAAATATGTTGCAAATATTAATATTACTTTCATTACAATTCAGGTGTTTATAAGATATGATAAAAGACATCAACAATGCAGACCAACTTTGAAGGAGCACATGTCCTACCTTATCATGTCGCACAGTGTACCCACAAAATCGCTAACAAGCAATGAAGCAAATAATCGGGATAGAGAGGGTAGAAAAAATGTCATTAAATGAAATATTTGTTACGACCACGAAATAAGGTGGGAACAGACAAGGGCAAGGGATAAAATATCCTAGACGGTGATTACTGCGCGACACTCCTAAAACGCCTTTAACAAAACACTTAATTATTTTTCAGCGCTTTCCCACATTAACTTTCTGTCTACCCTTTACGATGTCTCCAAAAGGAAGAAACATAGAAAGTCGTCGCTTTGGAGTGGTAAAAAGATGTATATCTTCGTAGGTGTATAAGTATCACTATCCACATTTTTTTTTAAATTTTTTAATGTTCGACTTTTGTCGCAAGTAGATCAGCTTCACAATGTTGTGTTACATACACCTTTATTCTACACTGATATTTGATACTTTGTCAGCTTCATTATTTGTAGTTTTAAAACATAAATAAAACAAGGAATTTTGTTAGTAATAAGTGATGAAAAGGTAAAATAAAATAAAATGCTACTTGATGATTTTCTTCCGTTAGATGTAAGATCCCTTTTAAACAGCATATATCATTTTATGAAACATGTTATGATTCAGAATCATACATAAGTTGCATAAATCTCTGTAGATGGTCAATGAACGTTCCCGCATTAATGAAAAATAAGGTAAGAAAATACAAACATTTTAATGCATGTTCCCTTTTTCATATTTGTTATTGAAAACGATATATTAAAAGAAAAATACATTGCAAAGTTAAAACATGAGCATTAAATATATTTTCAATCCGTTTAATTTGAATGATCAAATTTATTAAAGGGAAAATAATATCGGTATAATACAACCAATTCATTTGACTTTACCTGATATGTTTTACAAGTATTTAATTACAAATAAACTTTGATATCAGCCGGTCTGGTGCCCTTTTCTCATATATTTACTTTGATTAATTAATGTCATAAATTTGTTTTTTATTTACATATATGATTTATATGTAAACAAAAGACACATGACAAAACAGACTTGTTGAAGCATTCCAATAAGATGTTGACATTTAATGACATTGATTGCCAAAAACAAATTATTTAAGTTTACTTAAATTGTAATAATTTTCTCATACATTTTACATATTTGATTTATACTGGGACACAACAACGCATATGACAAAAGCTTTGAGGTAAATTATTTAAATTGACATTGACCTTCATAAACATTGACCGTAAAGGTCATTAATTTAGCAAAAATTGTCATTACTTTGTTATCGAATTTCGGATTTTATTAATGCTTTAACAAATGCATTATTTACAGAAAAATGATTTTCAAAATTAATACTGTACATTGTTTATATTATCATAACTTCTTTTTACTTAATTACAGATTTAAATTATTCTCCGGGTCAAAAGAACACATGTGAAATAAAGTTGATATTCTAAATGTATTTGAAAGACTTAATCAAGGTTTCATCTATGATATACAAAATTGTCCTTAATAAAGCAGCAAAGCCTATAAGATACACACGATTTTATTGAATAAGATAGCAGATTACCCCCGGATACCTGTTTCCGTTCTAATTTTTTATAAAATGACACTCTGGTGACATAACAATACTATTATGGTTCTATGGAAAGTTTTATCTCGGTCATATGAGCTTGTTTGACAGTTCAATGCACTAATTACAGCTCCTTCATGATATTACCTGATATTACGTTACTCTTAATAAGAGTACAGAAATATCACTTTATCTTAATTACATGCCTATGTTCTGATTATATCATTATGTCCATTACCAGTATCAAATTATCATGTCAATGACAAGTCGACATGATCTAAGTAGTAATTATGGTGCACGATCTAACTATTTCTATTTTTCAAAGCAATTAATACCGAGCCTTATTGATGGATTTTATATCCTTATTTTGATATGTTTTCTGATACTATTTTAAAACAAACATGGCTTCATTTCATTGTCTTTATTAATTGTAAATTTATATAAATAAAATATTTCATTGTTCATCTCGGTTCTTTCATTATCCGTGTACATTTACTACTCATATTTACAAAACGTAATATTGCTCATTGTGACAGAATGTATTCATATAATACTAGCCAACATTTATGAAAATCAAATCATTAGTACTAAAATTACCTTGAAAATAAGAAATTGTGCTAAAAGATATAACCTAAGTGTACTGAATTTGAAAGCAAGCCCACGTTGCTGATTAAAGAAACCATCAATCTACATTATTTTGACACCTGATTATAATGGAAATGTTCAGTATACTTTTAGCTAAACATAATTACGAATTCTTAACTACTTGAGATACTCATTTAATCGAATTTTTGTAAATATTTGCAAAACAAAACCCCGAAGATTTGCGAGCTTTTAAGAGTTTTGAAGATCTTTAACATCGTGTTCAGAAGAAAGTAAAAACATTTGTAGTACGCACACATAATTATACGGAAATTTCATCCCCAAGCGTGTCTGAGAAAGCAGCAATTCAAAAAAATATAGATATTTGTTTTCATCAAATGCAGTCAACACAAGCATGGTGTTAATTGGTGGAACAAATGTGTCATAAGCTCCTACATATTATTTGTCGGATTCCTTGGGTATAAAAAGTATTGTATAAAAGTATATATAAGGGGCGGCATGGACGTGATCGCTAGCCGCATGGGTTGAAACCCCGTCAGGGACAAGTCGTTGTCTCCTTGAGCAAAAAACTTTACACTCACTGCTCAGTACTTGTTTGAACCAGGAACGGATCCGAAATGGTGTCTATAAGCTTATAGCTTCATACACAATCGAACTAAAGTAAATTATGTATAAACCAAAAAGTATTAAAAACTTATTTTTTATTCAATTAATTTCACCAAAATTCATAAAACAATAAAAGCACAAAGATTTATAAGTAACATAGAGAAATGGCACTTTCTATCTAGACATTGTACAAAGGATAATAAAAAGTTCATGTAGTTCAACTAAACAAGAAGGAGTACCTCAAGGCTCGAGTGTGGGTCCGCTTCTTTTTTTTTAAGTTTTTTTTTCAGTGATATTGTTGTTGTTTACTTATGGTTCTCTGTAAATGTCTCTTTTCGTTTCGTAGGTCGTTAATTTGACTTAGTGACGGCTGTTTTTCCATTTTCACCTTTCTTAAGTCTACTTATTATCTTTTTTATTCATTCAATACTTCTAACATTTTCAAAACCCGTCTATTTTATAGTAATAAATCCTATGTTAGGAAAAGGTCTTTATAAGCATTTCATGCTTTCGGATCTGATTCATTTTTAGATAATGCTCGAGTAACAAACCTATTTTATTAAGTCTCAACAAAATAAATATTTGTCGACGTGATCTAAGTAGTAATTATGGTGCACGATCTTACACTCTTTTTTTTAATTTTAGAGCAATATGTATAAATAAAGATATGTTTAGATAGTGGCTGACTTATTTCATGTCATTAAAACGCGACTATGTAAGAAAACGAATAAACAACAAAGGTAACTGTATCATAAACACATTTCTTTTCGTATTTTCGTGTTTTGTCTCTCTTAAATGGTATTCATATTTATAATTTGAATTTCATCTTGAATATTTTATATGCATTGTGATTCTTTAAATTGTCTTCCAAGTAAATGTTTTTGGTGAACATTAAGCGTCCTTTTACAACATTTTTTAATGCATCACAAGAAATAGCGTTGATTATTAAATGGTTCGATACTTTGTTTTATTGTTTAAAGCAAACATTGTAAAAGCAAGTTAGAATAAAACAAATACAGAACCTTAATAAACAGATGACCTTCGAGATAAACTTTCATGACTTTTTTAACAAGATACAACATATTTTCAGACTATAAAGAAAGCTATTTGGATAAAAACATTGTCATAAAACGTCGATACATAACACAATGAGATAATGGAATGAAATTATGAGTCTAGATAGCTGTTGATCAATGAGTATTTAATGTAATGAAGCACCAGCACAGTATGTCATAAAACATTCACCATAAAAGTGTCAGATCAAATATTTATGTTGAAAATGGACAGGACATAAAAAATGATTTATGAGCTACGTCCGCTGTATAGAAATTCTGGAAAAGAGAGTATCGTGACATGTCAAATCTTATTATTGTAACAAATAGCTACTGGTATCTTAAAATGGTTTAGAAATAAACAGTTTTTGGAGACACTTTTCTTAATTTTTTGGCATACAATGGTCGTTATTTGTTGATATTTTCATTAATCGTAGTATATAATTATGAAGTATCAATTTCGTCCAAAAGCAATGTCAGTTTTTAAACTTTTACCAAGTATATCAAGCTAAAAGCGAAAAACATAAATATAATAGCGCACTGTGCGTTAATTAACCATGTTTTTAAAATTTTTAACGATTTCTTAAAAAGAAATTCTAAATACCAAAAAATATGTATTGACTTTCTAACAGGACTAATATTGACATACTGTATGCGATTTGGGTTATAAAGGAAATTTCGTCTGATGCAAAAAAATGAATTAATTTATTTTGATGTTTTATAATGTAACGAACACAACAAAGAATCTCCCAATAACGCAGTGATATAAACGAGAAAGAAGGAATACATTGAGGGTTGTTTTTTTTTACACTAACGTGCAATTTATAATACTTCAAAAGATGGTTGTCAATAAATGTAATAAATTCGTTGTGTACAATCTATCTATTTTATAGGTAGTAAAGATGGTCCGAAATGTATGTATGCACTCATTTAGGTTATGGTTATCTATTACATACTAGATTTAAATTATGTGTGTTTTGACAGTACTTTTCATGTTTTACAATCTAGTTTTATGTCGGAAATGATAATATTTATTATGCATAAACTCCAAATATTAATCTGACAAATAATAAAACTAGATAATGTAGTTGCAATTTGAAAAAAAAGAAACATTTCTTGCAATAATGTTCGTTTCAAAGTGATGTATGGTCTTATTGGTTGTTCATTAAAAAGAAACGTTGTTATTCACTAAAACACTCGAGAAACTAATCTTTTGTTCACCAATTTTATTTCTTCCTGTTTTTATTTCTACCTAGAATATTGTTTCCAAAGTTGACTTAACTTGAATTCTAAAAATTTATCCCCGAATTCTCTTTCTTTTCAGTATCAATTTGTGTCACAGTGTCTTACTAATAAGTACTGTTTCATAATTAGTCTCTAATGTTTATCCCTGAATAACAATCCCCCGATGTAGACTACAGATATTATCTAGAACGTTTATTCTGAAAGTATTAAATTGTTTTACTTAAATAATCGCTTTTAAAGAACTAAGCTGGAAATGTACGTAAACAGAATATATTTGTATTTCTTTAGGTCAATGAACAAATTTCTTCGAAAGTGAAATAACGAGTATAAAAAGTACATTGTATTTTATAATGTCAATGAACAAAGCAGTACTATTTTTTGCATAATAAGAAAATTTAATCTAACAATAATATTTCATATAAAAAGATGAACATCTGCTTCTAAAAGGTTATTCATTATCAGGGCGATGACATGAATGTAACTTAATTGTTAGGCTTTGAGATAAATCAGTTACGGAATGGCTAAGAAAAAAAAGTGACTTTAAACTAATAAACCAATATAATTGATGATGTATTATATTGTTGAACTAACCCTTTTTACATAATGCGTATAATACAAGTATGTTCAATCGTGAACGAAATTATGGAATGGGCGTATCGCTAACTGCTGGTAGTTGTTTCTTAATTTAAATTAAAAATATGGAGCATCAAAAAATGATTGATAAAGTCAGTAGATACGAGATATCATGCAGTTTCATAATTAGTTCAGTTACAGTAATGTCTGTTAATCGATATCCTGTCAGAATGATAATGCTTCAGTTACATCTTACTTGCTTCCTTATATACTTGGAATTAAAAATAAATAAGATGTAATGTAAATATAAATAAATATAAGAACATATATTATGGCATTATTTTAGCATTCGTATTTCCCAATTAATTGTGATCTGATGTGTTTATCATATATAACATTTTACATCATTCGTTTGCACAATAAACATATGGAAAGATTTTGCTGCTTTAAATAATTGTTTCTTTCGGTTGGATACCTTAAAATGCAAAACCAATGGGGTCATGTTGACCTTATATCGCTCACCTGAATATAAAGGCTCACAATAACAGAAGATTGATATTATTGATTGATATCTATGGATAAAAGACAGGCATAACGTCGATAGGTCAAATGATATCAAAGTTATAATTTGCGTCTGGACCTGTGCATACTCGTAGTATAATTTTCAGACAAAAAACTACAAATGTATATATGGTTATTTTTATAAATGTATATAAAAGCAAAAATATGTATAATATATACCACAATGTAAATAATAAATAATCATTCAAACAATTTCAGAATGTCTCAGACCATTCATTTAGATATAATTAGAAGTAGTTGCATATGAGATTGATTTCGAAGTGGTTTTCTATTTAAGTATCTTTATTTATAATCAAAATCTGGAAAAAGTGTGTTTACTCGGAAGCATCTATCACAACAAAACGGCACCGCAATAGTATTATGTTAAATAGCACATGTGACACATCGAAATCAAAAATATTTATGTAATTATATGAAGAAAGTATAAAAGAAACAGATACATTTCTCTGATTTGAATTTTATAGATATGCGACTTAAATCTTACAGTATTCAAAATGATCATGTTAGACAACAGCAACACAATCATATGATTTTCCTTGAAAATTAAAAAATGTGTCTTTATAAAAAAATAAAATGATGAATGCAATTTACATGGGAAAGCAATTATATTTCAATAGATAAAACACGCAAGAATGGTAATGTTGAACAGAATAAATGATTTTTTTAAACATTTTCCAGGCAGCATGTGTTAAGAAATCATCAATGCCCCGGCGTTCTATCTAACATGATAAGAAGAAAAAAAGTTTTGCATCTCTAAAGCTTTCTTTATCCTGCCGTGTGTTTTATTTTATTGTTTGATAAATTTCACAGATCCGAGGAAAATAAGAAATAATTTCCTTTAATAAATGACTTATTTATTACAAAAAAGTGTAAAATGTTGAGACGTAACTTTTCACTTTCATCTAATTATTTGCTGAACCCTACATAATCATTCAAGAAACCCGGGCGTGTTGGAATGATTTTTTTAAAAGAAAAAACACAGTGTGTTGCATAGCGATAAAATTATTAATATTATATGTTATTTATATATATATGATAAAAATGTACAAACAACACAAGAATTTTCTGTTCGACATTCAAAAGTTTCAGAGTTCGTGTTGGCTTGTTTTTCTGTAAAGTAAGATACCTCAGCTTCTCTTAAAAGAACGTAAAGAATCGAGCCTGAAATGTATTGATTTTTTTTGTATAAGGCGTTCTTTTGGAATTCCATTTGTCTTTCTACAAAAGAATTTATCAAAATAATAACTATCCTAATATATTTTCTTTAAAACGTCACTGACAAATATCAAACCTTCATGGTAATCCTCACGGGACAGCCCAATTAAATATGATTTAAAACCCAAAATCCAGATATTAACTAAAATCATTATCTGCTAAAGACTTGGATGATAGTAAGATGACTAGGTAGCCTTGATAAATGTTAACTTACATCATAATAACATATATCATATAGTATTTACATGATTTATGTTCTCGTTTAATCAAAAGAGTCAGTTCTCAAATCCAAGACATAATTTTGCCTTATCCCTTAAATCTGTATGCAAAACAAATTTAACAAATCCATTAGTCTAAGAGGAATTGAATGGGATATAAATTCGAATGTACTGTCAACATGTTATTACATACATTTTTGTTCATCAGTAAGTAATTTTATCACCTTATAAGCAAGTATATTCTATATGTAAATCCTAAATCTAACCACGTTGCAGTACTTCATGACTACAAAATATATTTGGGTAGCACTTTATACTAGACATGACTTTCAAGGGAATACATTGTAATTAAACATACTTATCTTTTTACCATAAAACATTAGGCAATAGTTTTGACTTATCCATGAAGTGAAAAAGGTTAACATCTTTTTGTGAAAACGGTTTAATACATCAGTTATTTTGTTCTAAAGCATTTAGAGCAATGCTTTTCTGACATTGAAGTAAAGCAACTGTCAGGAACCCGAGGAAGTCAGCACATTTCCGCTTTTCATTAGTTTCTTATAACACAATAAGTACATAAGCTCAGTGTATTGCATATGATTACTTTAAAAATATCACGGTTTTGAAGATGTCAATATTTGCCTTTCGAGCGAAATGAAATCGTTTGCTACGTTCGGTATGTCGGCGGTCCCTATTCTCTACCATGAACGCGTTTTATACAAACATTTGAATTAGAAAAAGACAAATATTCATAAAATACAACTAATTTATTATTTATAACCCGACCCGGTGAACCAAAAGAGAACAACGTTTATACCTTTATCAATCACAATATAAAAACGTTACTCTGAACACGAGCTACGACAAAAATGAATCTACATAAGTAATATATGAGTCATCCTAAATATTGTAATCAATACTAAAACATCTCTCAAAGTAGCAATAACAACAATGTTCTTGCTATTTCATTTCGCCAAAATTTCACAGGATATACTTTTCGATAAAGACAAGGACAAAGTATTTAAACTAGTAAACGGAATTTCTGAAACTTTACATTATTGAAGGCAAACAAACAAAATGAAAACTTTTTAAATACATAATGTATGTGTGCAATCATCATATTTTTGAATTATCTATGAAGTTTTTCACCCTTTCAGGTCATTCCAATTTTTCCGGCCTAAGGCCGGTCTAAAATCTGTTTAATTTTGCGATAATTATAAAACATAAAAAGACGTTTTGGCGTGAGGGATGTTGCACGTATTCATTATCCCTCATGTACAGACTCAAACCGAGTCTGCAATTCTCTTGTATATTTGTTGTGGCTCATGCATCCGAGGGATCACTTTGTTTTCAGATTTTAAATACACGTAGATGTTCAAAGAGATTGTTACGTCTCTAAACATTGCAGGCCTTTATAGACTTTTCTATCTTTGCTGGATCAAAGACACATGTACTAGTATATGAAACGGGTTAATTACGAGTATATGTCACTGGCTGGGATGTCGATGTCGCCAGACCGAGACGTTTTTTTTTTTTGCTGAAATATAATTGGTAAGATAGAACAAAGCAAAAGATTCTTATAATGCGATTACTAATGATCACCTGTAATGTTCCGTATTTGTATGAAATATATTTACACATTTATTGTTTCGCATCAAAATTCTATATCTATGACCCTGTAAAAATCGCACCTTTTACACATAAACACACTTATGCTATAACGAAAAGTTAAGGAATTGATTGTGTAAATACTGTTAACATGTAAAATGTACCAATGTGGCATCAATATGTAAAGCAGCTTATGTGAGAACTGATGATTTAAAGAAATACCCGTCTAAGAGTGAACAAAACTTTTATCCCTACATCATAATATTCTACATTTTCATATAGTTAGCCCTTTCATTCGCCTTTGATTTTCCAGTTGTTTGTACTCATACTTGAACATTGGTAAAAACAAACTGATAATCGTCTGAGACTTTCCTCCTTGATTGTTTTATGCGATAGTTGATTGGATGTTATGTGAGTAACTTGATCTCTTGTCAATCCTATCAATATCAATTTGTGTCAATTGTCATTTTAAATTATCACTCTTAATACTAGTCCTTGAACAAACTCAATCAAATCGAGTTTGCAACATTTTTAATTCTGCCGTTATGGACGATCTTAAGCAGTGTTGTGTTTCTCTATTTTGATGTGTATACAAATCATAATGAAATCTGATTGAAGACAATTATTTTGGAATACTGAAAGATACATTTTTCAGTTGAATAATCTATATAGATGTTGAAATGAATTATTTAAAAAGAAAATAACATATTCAAAAAACATACTATTACTATTCTTAAGATCAGGTGAGTTTCTTGTTGCTCCGCCTTCTTTGAAAACATCGAGCACTTTTGTAATGGTCAATTAGCTGTACTGTACTTTTTGTTGTATATATATTAACATCATTATATCTATTTCGTTTAATGTAACCATGACAATTGTTAGAATTTCACTTGGCGGGGATTCATTTTATTCACACTGTCTCGTCATAAAGGAACATATTGGGGCTAAGAGTAAGGTTTGGTGCGTTTAAACCTGGGTTAAACTCCCATTACTACTGTCCGCTCCAAGGCGATATATGCCAATTCCTTCGCGGGGGATTTAAATGATGTAAATTATGATATAACCGATTTACTTGCATCGTATATTGTATGAAAACATGCTAGTGATCTAAAACTATTAAATGTTGCCTCTATAATCGATTTTAGCTATGCGTGATTTACATCTTGTGACCCCAGGGAAGAACAAAATAGGTTAAATATTCAATTGTTTTGTCAACATACATTTTGATCATTTTCTTCATTAAAAAATGAGAACATTATATTCTTTTTCAAAGATATTTACAACCTCGACATGACAGCGAGAGCATTTATCATACTTACAGATATGGATTGCATAATGCCTTTTGCACGGAATACGACAAAAACTCTTCACCGCAATTATATGAAATGCAAGAGACACATAGAATTGTTTTTCTTTTTTTTTATTGTTTTAGTGTTCCTACAACACAAAATGAATAATATATGAGCCGTGGCATTTTCTTACATCTTCCACAGCGATTTTGTAACTATATTAATGTTTCTGGCTAACAAAAGGTCGGACGTTCGTACTCGGTTGCACGATCGTACCTGAAATAATGCAGACCTTTGGTCTTCTACCACCGGTTGATATAGACAGTCGCCATAAGACCTTTAAGGTACCGATATAACTTAAACTCAAACACACAAATATGATATCCAACATTCAATCATTGACAACCAAGTGCTGTAATGCAAAATATTTGAAAAAGACAAACAGTTCTCTTTGTAAATGCATCGTTCAGAAATGGCCGTTGGCTGTGAATGCGAGGCAGATTACATGACAACTAATCCTAGTTTGTCAGCTGTGAAGGTTTTCCGGGTAAGATGTGTGAAGAAAAACGATATGCGGCATGTTTCGCACTTATAAACTAACTTCCAGGAGGAAATGATGATTACGTTTGACAGTAAACAAAACGAATTACTGTTTTTTTTTCAAAACATATTTTGTTGCTGTTAAAAGTGCTATTGTTATTTGAGTGTTGTCATTACTTAACAAGAATATTGCTACATAATCCCTGGCAGATTCTACAGAACTCCGTGAATTCTGAGAGAACAGTCGGCAAAAAGTATAAAGACAAAAGTGTAAACTAGCATGTTCAGTTTATTATGTTTGCATTTTTTTAAATAAATATATAAAACTAAATGACAACTTAAACATCGACAACACACACTGCCAAAACAAGTAGATATTAGAACACATAAATGAAAAAAGAATATAAAAGAACTTGATTTTGATTCTAGTGGCATGAACTAGACAAGGATCTCACGATACCTATTCTGAAAACTTAACAATAGTTAATTTACACATGGTTATTTCAATTCCATATATAAGATATGCGTACACAACAATATTGATTGTTAGTTCTTTTTAAAAACTGTTAGTTTGTTTTTTTATCATTAGCTTAGAGAAATGTAAAAAATAATCCTCTTTATATGACACAAATAAAATAAAGGAACGTAATTAGATTTTTATAAAGGGTTAAATAAAGCGGTCTTATATTGAACTATTTAACCTTTGACAAATACATTTTTTTTGTATTGTTGTTATTTTAGAAAACTAATGTCCATGTACTATTCGAAAAACATTTACCCATTCTTTGAGAGATCATTCTTTTTTATATCAAGATCAGGGAAAACAACGCTGTTAAAGACTTATAAGATTGTATTTGAAATCAACAGGTAGTTTCAACCGTGCATTTCCTTAACATCAGGCATTTTGGCAATACTTCTTATTAGCGAGATAATAGAGTTTAAATGATGTTTACTGTTCATTACAGCAATTAACTCCATGCTTGCGTTTGCTGCATTTGATTAAAAACATATGCCCTAAGCTATTTTATTTCCTGGCACACGCACGCTTTCCACGCTCGTGGAAGAAAATCACTTACATATTTTTTACAGGTTAAATTGTTTTTGTCTGAACAGGATAAATAAGATTTGTCTGCCAGATTATGAAGCTACGAAACATCATTTGATTAACAAGCTGGTTCAAAGTATAATCAGAAAGTTATTTGTTGCGGGGTCGTAGTGTTAACCATTTCATTGGTATAATTTACAAATCCATACATTAATCAGGGTTTAATTAGAATTAACATATAAAGCATTTTGTTAAATATGCAAAACCATGTTTGCGGTTAATTTCTTTATTTATTACGAAACAAACATATATAGAATTCATAAACAATACAAGAAGTGATCGGGGTTTCGGGGGGGGGGGTAAAATATTACTAGTAAACGATAAAATATTACTAGTAAACGAATATATTCCTATGAATTTATTGCAAATACTTTTAAATTGAACTTTTTGATAAAAAGTAAAACAATTTAAGAATGCAAAAAAACCTTCTATTGATATTTATATGCAACAATCAATATAATGAATACAGTAAGCTATTTCCTTTTTACTTAATTGTTTACTGAAACTGAACATCGGCCTTCAGTGTTGATCTTTATTTTAAAAATTCATTCTGAATTGCATTTGTTTCAGACCACTTTTACAAGTTTTAATAAGCTGACAATGTTATTTATCTTGCAATATGATATTGAAGATACAAGATATGTCACGTACTTTTGATCTACGTAGCCGAACTTTCTCAGAATAGAAACATCAATATCATTACATCTTGTATCTGTATATAACATTAATGTAATAGAAATTAACATCTTGTGTTCCGCAATCAGCGGGAGAGCTGACTGATTGCTTCTTAATATCGCGTGTCAGATTTCCATTTATTTAACCGGAATTATTAGCTTATATACGCTTTCACTGGTAGTGTTTGAACACAAATATTGTTCCTATTCGTTGCATTTGAATGAATTCAATTTCAACTGATGACTTGCTTCGTTCCGTAAATTTTGCTTAGTACCTTGCATTAATAGAATTAGACAAAAGCATCTGAGCAATTTATGAAAGAAAGATTTTTGTAAAATCTAAATCTTTAGTAAAACAATGTTTTTATCACGAATATACATACATATCCATCCATTGGTTTGAAATTACAGCATGAAATATATAATTTTTGTATTAATAATCGGGAGATATTTTTTTTTTTAGTATACGAATTTTTCATTACTGTATAGAAAAACACTGATGTTTTTGGTTTGAGGCATTGTAATCATTTATTTACAGTAAATGAGTCATACACAGTATTGTAAAACAGTTCCAAATTGCTCTCATGGCAGCTACAGCTATATATTTTATTGTGCCATATTTCCAAGCATGTCAGAACAATACTGTATTGATCGAAGCATTTTGATAGCTACAAAAGATAACATTAAAGGTCAGATATATCTAGATACACTAATGCATAAAACGTTTATCACAGAGCGATTAAGTTGCGTTAAATTATTTTGTTTGATTTTGTTATTCAATTTACAAACATTAAAACAGATCTTATATATTTGAATTTTAGCATTAACTTTCAGTGTATCATAACGATTATAATCATTTACAACAACTTGATTGACTCCTATTGTTTCGTTTACCCGATAGTATACTGCGTACAAAGATAGCAAAATGACAGGATTTTTTATGGTTATTGCTTTTTATCGATGATTTCCCAACTGATCTGAACATTTTAGCGTTTCTTCCTCCAATAATCTTAACAATATTGTTTACATTCAAATAAGCAACACATTGTTATTTTACATGAAATACTTTACGTAGGTATCTTTGTTTATAACTTGTTTACATTCTATTGGACGGAATATAACCACACTTTCACTCTCTCGCAACAAAAACAATAATATCCATTTGCCGTCTAGAACTAAAAACACTTATTTCACACATTTATATGTTAATACATTGCAAGCTGTGAGATGTTTTAGATAATATAAGCATAAAAACTAACAACATTTCCAAGTACAAAACAAACGATATTCAATAGATGTGAACGTAAATACTAAGTATTATCCTTATTTCATCACATCCATACATGTTTGCTTACTTTAATATCGTATATCTTCAAAGTTAAGTGAGTGCATTGGAACATGAATTAAATATAAAGAGAGATGTTCATAACACTGATTCATCTAACTGATGAATGCTTAGGGGACCAAAGGAACTACTAATTTTAATAATAAATTTATACTATAAACAAAGCATGTCTTGCATCTACCGATCAAATTCAAAATAAGTAGAATTGTAATAAGATAAACAAAATTTTATGGCAAAAGAAAGAGGAAACTGCTGCAATTCATCTTTAAAAGCAAATTTGATAACAAAATACCATGTAAAAATATTGTTAAATATTTCAATCTGATAGATGTCGCTGGTTCAATCCTCGGGTGACCTCTTGGCACCTGATTTCAGACGTTAAGATTATTAGGCATTTGTCTCAGAAATAGTGTGGGATGTGAAGTCGGTCATTTTGCGGAGAAACTGGTAGTTAACCAGAAAAGTGGGTTTAGAGAATAGTGCAAAAATGTATCTGAATTGGTGTTTAGAGCAAACCAACAAAAAATTGATATAGAATTTATACGATGTCAATATAGGAAGCCATTTTCATTTATTATAAATTCGAAGAGTTTTGACAGATTATATTTCTGTTTATAAACGGTTGTTGAAATTTAATCCTTGCCTCGCTACTAGCATCCGTTTATTATATGCCGTATTACATGTAAAAACCATTCACTGGTAATATATTTAGTTTTGAAGTATTTCATATGCTACCTCGCAATGCTTAATGTTCATATATGAAAAACCTTAAGCATTTACGCGTAACTGTACCATATGTTTTCATTTGTTTTATTTTTCTTATCATGTTGTAGCTTAGTAAATATTTTAGCACCAACGTAATTAATTATTATTGTAATTTGTTTTAGTTTCGTTAAATCCCTTATCCTTTGCTGACAAAAGAATGCTCTACTTCTTTTTGACAAAAAGACGCAACAGCGTTTGTTACGATCACCATTGAACGCTTTAGTAATTAATGTAAAATATAAAAGAAATATGAACCAAATATTAATGATTACATTACAAGCAATGCATCTCTATTCATACTTGTTACGAAATTTACAATTCTTATGTGACCTTAATACGTACTTGGTTAAATTTTATTTAAATGTCTCCAATTTGTTACATCTAAAACCTAAGAACATGATTATAAAGTCAGGTTATTATTTATCACGTGTTATTACCTTAACTTTATTATTGTATTATGTTTGACACTGCATGGCAACTCATATCTTCTTACTTCATCAAACATTTTATATTCTGCTCTGATTGTTCTTCCCTTGTCAATCTATATAAATGTAGCAATGAAGGATACTAAATTTTGTAGTTTTAACTATATTACATTTTGAAAATATCAGTAACGAAAAATAATTAAAGTTTAATAAAATCTTTCAAAAGGGGATCTGACTGATACATTAATAATGTTAAAACATTAAGTTATTAAGGAGCATGTATTAGATCATGTTGAATTTCAATAAATATTATGTTCAATCAAAAAGATCAATCTGCGAAAGATAATACGAAATAATAAAAAAAAGAAAGACAGTAATTATCCGGGATTGTTTGAACGTAATATCACAAAATATTATACTGTTTGTATAACAAGAGGATTAACCTATATATTAAGGCTAAATGTAGGAGTAAAATGACATTTTTAGGCTAATCAATCACTATGTGACAGCCATAACATAAATGGATATGCAGCTCTTCTCAATATTCCAGGGCACAAAGCTTTACATATATTCGTATTGTTCATTGACATTTATAATCACAAACGTCTTTTTAAGCACTTTTGTTCTGTGTAATCTTCTTCTAAAAATGCAATAGAGATTTGTTAACGTAATGAAAAGATGGTTCAATTTAATAAGATTTTTTGTAAGAATAGGACTACATTATGCATGGTTTGCAACAAGGAATCCCTATTCATCACTGACGTACATCATGGAATGATTAACACGAAATTGACAATAGATACAGTGTGACACAAAATGATTATTTTACTAAAGACAGCCTATCAAAAACCTAAATAAACAATAAAATCTGGTGCACGACATTACGTCGAAAGACACTTGATAGAATACGACAATTAAAAGAAGGGATTAATGGTCGAATACGACAAAGTCTACGATTGAAATTTGATAGAAAAAATGTCGAATATTGTCGAAAAGATGTCGAATTATGAAATCTGAATAACAATTGTTGAACTTTAAGCTATTGTGTAAAGTTTATCATCATTTTTTGCGCTATGTTTATGCCGACGGAAAGCTTTACAATTCTTCTCTCTTTAATTAATAAAAAATAAAACAAATAACCAGGAATTTAAAATAGAGAAAATAAGAATCCCTGAAGAAAGTCCAAAACATCAAATTTGATTATGCTTCAGGCTCTGTTTGTAAAGCCTGTTCATGGAGGTACTGTCCAGTACAAACTACCGTCCACGCCCCTTGTCACCGGCTTAAGCAGAATTCAACATTTAAACATGAAAATTGTGAAAGTTTGAATTTAGAAACATTCTCAGATGTATATGGGTTATCTTTAATCGGGTTTGATATGGATATTTATTAAATTTTGGAGTATTGTTCGATGTATGATCTATTAACATGGATTGCTATTACAGATTCAACTGTAAAGAATACCTTTTTTCAGAAGCAACAATTTTTAAATGTGCACCAGTCGTAAGATATGGGACACCTTTAAATGATTCGAACTTAAAACGTTGTTTTACTAAAGATTTAGATTTTACAAAAATCTTTCGTTTATTAATTGTTCAGATGCTTTTGTTTAATTCTATTAATCCAAGGTACTAAGCAAAATTTACGGCACGAAACAAGTCATCAGTTTGAAATTGTTTTCATTCAAATGCAACGAATGGGAATAATATTTATGTTCAAACAGTACGTGATAAAGCGTATATTAGCTAATAATTCCGGTCAAATAAAAGGAAATCTGACACGCTATAATAAGACGCAATCATTCAGCTCTCCCGGTGATTGCGGAACACAAGATGTTAATTTCTATTACATTTATGGTATGTACAGATACAAGATGTAATGATATTGATGTTTCTATTCTTAGAAAGTTCGGTTACGTAGATCAAAAGTACGTGATTATAGTAATAAATCCTATGTTAGGAAAAGGTCTCTATAAGCATTTTATGCTTTCGGATCTGATTCATTTTTAGATAATGCCCGAGTAACAAACCTATTGTATTAAGTCTCAAGAAAATAAATATAAGATGCGTTAAAATAAAGATATGTTTAGATGGTGGCTGACTTACTTCATGAATTAAAACACGACTATGTAAGAAAACGAATATACGACAAAGGTAACTGTATCATAGTTTTGCATCTAATTTGTCGTACGTAAACACATTTCTTTTTCGTTTTTTGCGCTTTGTCTCTCCTAAATGGTATTCATATTTATAATTTCATCTTGAATGTTTTATATGCATTGTGATTCTTTAAATTGTCTTCCAAGTAAAATTTTTTGGTGTGAACATAAAGCGTCCTTATAAAACATGTTTTTAATGCATCACAAGAAATAGCGTTGATTTTTGCGTGATGTATTGAATGGTTCGATACTTTGTTTTGTTGTCTAAAGCAAACACTGTTGGAGCAAGTTAGAATAAAACAAATACAGAACCTTAATAAACAGATGACCTTCGAGATAAACTTTCATGACTCCTTTCAATAAGATACAACATATTTCCAGACTATAAAGAAAGATATTTGGATACCATATCGATACATAACACAATGAGATATTGGAATGAAATGATGCATCCAGATAGCTGTTGATTAATGAGTATTTAATGTAATGAAGCACCAGCACAGTATGTCATAAAACATTCACCACAAAAGTGTCAGATCAAATATTTATGTTGAAAATGGACAGGACATAAAAAATGATTTATGAGTTATGTCCGCTGTATAGAAATTCTGGAAAATAGTGTATCGTGACATGTCAAAACTTATTATTGTAACAAATAGCTACTGGTTTCTTAAAACGGTTTCAAAATATACAGTTTTCTGGAGACACTTTTCTTCATTTTTTGGCATACAATGGTCGTTATTTGTTGATTCTTCCATTATTCGTAGTATAGAATTATGAAGTATCAATTTCGTCCAAAAAACAATATTTGTTTTTAAAATTTTACCAAGTATATCAAGCTAAAAAAAGAAAAACATAAATATATTAGCGCACTGTACGTTAGTTTTAGTTTAAATATATTTTATTTCAAACATTGTACGTTAATTAACCATGTTTTTTAAAATTTATTAACGATTCCTTAAAAATACAAAATATTTATTGGCTTTCTAAAAGGACTAATATTGACATACTTTATGCGATTTGGTTTATAAAGGAAATTTCGTCTGATGCAAAGAAAAATGAATTAATTTATTTTGATGTTTTATAATGTAACGAACACAACAAAAAATCTCCCAATAACGCAGTGATATAAACGAGAAAGAAGGAATACATTTAAGGTTGTTTTGTTTTACACTAACTTGCAATTTATGATAGTCATATATATAATACTTCAAAAGATGGTTGGCAATAAATATAATGATTACTGTTTGTATGTTATTTCCTCATAAATTCTTGATGGACGATCTGTCTATTTTATAGGTGTTATATATGATCCGAAATTTGTGTATGTATGTCCTCTTTTAGGTTATTGTTTTCTAGTTCATACAAGATTTTAATGAAGTATGTTTTAACAATACTTTTCACGTTTAACAATATGTTTCATGTCGAATTGATAACATTTATTGTTTATAAACTGACAATATTAATCTGACACAGAAGAATACTAAATTATGAAGTTATGATTTTAAAAAAAGCAATTACGTTTAAAGAAACATTCCTTGCAATTATGTTTGATATAAAATGATCTGTGGTTTAATTGGTTATGCATTAAAAAGAAATGTTGTTTTTCACTAAACCATTCCTGCAACTAATCTATCATTCACCAATTTTTATTTTGTCCAGTGTTTAATTTCTTCCTAGAATATTTTTTTTTCTCAAGTTGACTGAACTTGAAGTTTAAAAATTAATCTCCGGATTCTCTTCTCAGTATCAATTTATGTCACAGTGTCTGTTGTTCTGTTAAGTGTTTTTTTCCTCCATATTTTGTCCATTTTTAACCCTGAATACCAATCCCTACAGATATTATCTAAAATGTTGGTTCTGAAAGTAAATCTCATTAAACTTATTTACTTAAATTATCCTTTTTAAAGAACTAAGCTGAAAAAGTACGTAAACACAAGATATTTGTAATTTCTTTAGGTCAATAAACACATAAGGTAATCCTTGTGAATTGAGGTAGCGGGTATAACGGGGTATATTTCATGTGTGATGGTTGTTGAATAATGGTTCACTGAAGGAAACAAAAATAATTCTTTGGTAGAAAATCTTGAGAAACTGCAAACATCCGTTTATCTCGGTTATATATTCTTGAAATATGTTCAGATGTTATTGTTTTATCAACATAGCTCGTAACATAACAATTATTAGAAAATAAGTCATTTTACATTATCAGTAACGTACTAATTTGTAGTGTTTTCTTTCACAATATCAAACAAAGATTAATCACTTTGATGGAAAATAGTTATAAATATAGATGAATATAATCTCATAAGTTTTCATGAGTGACTACAAGTTATTTCATATAAAAAATGATCAATTTTGCATAAACCCCCATTATAATAAATGACAACTATTTAAATAGAAATCGAGACGTTGTTTTTAACTATTAATATCCATAATCTTAAGACATAGCATTTATCCAGTACAGCAAGATTCGTTGGAACATTTTTACATTTTGCAAACTTATGACATTGTTACGCTGAGATATTTACAGGCATTTAATTCTGAAATAGTATGTTTAAAATAGCATATTACGACTTAAGATGATTTTCATAAAACGTGGTTTGCTGTACTCAAAACATTACCTGATCTTATTCCAAAATAAGAAGAGATTCTGTTATATACCATGCAGCATTTTTTCACGTTGTATTAGCTTCATTGTTTTACTGAAAATTCACGGAAAAGTCCGTTAAAAAGTACACTGTTTTTTTTATAATGTCAATGAATAAAGAAGTACTTTACTTTGCAAAACAACAAAATTTAATCTAACATTAATATTTCATAAAAAAAGAGACGAACACATGATTCTAAAGGAAATTTTTTATCAGGGCGATGACATGAATGTAATTTAATTGTAATGCTTTAAGATAAATCAGCCACGGATTGTCTAAGTAAATTGGCTTCAAACTAATAAACCAAATTAATTGATGATGTATTATATTGTTGAGCATATTCTTTATTACATAATGCGTAATATTTAAGAACGTTCAACCGTGAATAAAACTATGGTATGGGCGTATCGCTAACTGCTGCTAGTTGTAAGTTAATTTAAATTAGAAAATATGGAGGATCAAGAAATGATTGATGAAGTCAGTACGAGATATCATGTAGTTGCATAATTAGCTCACTTACAGTAATGACTGTTGATTGATATCCTGTCAGTATGATAATGCTTCAGTTACATCTGACTTTCTTTCTTTATATACCTAGAATTAAAAATAATTGAAAATGTAATGTAAATATAAAAAAAAACATATATTATGACATTATTATAGCATAACTATTTCCCAATTTAGTGATCTGATGTGTTAAACATATATTTTCAAAATGATAACATTTTACATAATTCTTTTGCACAATAAACATATGACAAGCTTTCCCTGCTTCAAATATTATTTCTGTTGCATTCCCTTCAATGGAAAAAGGTTCATTATGCCCTATATCGTTCACCTGAGTATAAAGACTCAAAATAACAGAGGATTGTTGATATAAATATCTATGTATAAAAGAGAGGCATTATGTCGAAATCAAGGTCAACTGATATCTAAGTTAGAATATGCATCTGGACCTATTTCATATAGTAGAAATTTCACACACAAAACTATAAATGTCAAATCTGTACCATAATCTGTTGCAGTAGTTCGGATTAAATGCTGTTACAGTAGCTCTCAATACAAAAACTATGCTACTATGTCAAAATAAACACCTGGGTCAAAGTTCAATTCTTCCTCTGAATTTGTTACTAAAATTCCAGATTTCAGAGCTTTAGCTCTTTCTACAAAAAGTAGGTCGCTGGATAAAAAATATCAAGTTTGCATCTATTAATGTGCATCTAGTCCAAACTTCAAGACAATTTTTCATGCCCAATATATATCAGATTTAGTCTTAATAGTGTAAGTGAAGAAGAGTTGATATTGTCAGACATACGAATAAGAATAGATTTTCTTTCTTTTTTTTCAGGGAAAATAACATTTCTTATACTTATGTAGAGAACGTTGCTTCTAAAAGATCAAATTTCAAAAGCATAATTATATCTTTGCTTCATGTTTATCTTTTACATTTACAGCTTCATGCTTTTATGTTCATGTGGATAATTTATATTCAATCTTTCTACACATTCAATCGGTTTTTGCTACTAAAATTGCGAACATCTGTTTGAGAAAACTAAAATTGTAATAAGACAGACAAATACCTCTGTAGTTAATGAATAGAAATGTTATATCCTTAACGTTCATAAACCTGTCAGCCGTATATCTTCTATATTCGTTGTTTTGCACGTAAAATGCCTTTTGCAATATTTTCTATAAATTATTCTAACATGAAAGTTAGTTAAATTTCTTATTAATATGCATTAACATTATACATATAGTATACATCTGATCACAAAATTTAGGAAAAAGACAGAATTGTTAATCTAACTTTGTGTGAATAAATGCAGGCCTAAGATGTTAAAAGTAATACAAACTTCTTATGCAATTTATTATTTAATATTATTAAAAAATACCAAACATGTTTCGCCTAAATAAGTCTCACCAGTGTATACATGTATTTAGTTATTTGTAAAAATATATATAAAAGCAAAAATGGAATAATTTATACCACATTATAAAAGATCAATAATTATATTCAAACAATTTCAGAATGTCTCGGACCATTCATTTAGATATAATTATAAGTAATTCCAGGTATGATTTTTTTTCGAAGTGTTGAAAATCGGGTTAAACTCCTAATGGTGTCATTACTACTATACTACTATACGTTCCAAGAATATCACAACCGATTGACTTGCATCATATAATGTATGAAAACATCCTAGTGATCTAAAACTATTAAATGTTGCCACTCAAATCCATGATATACATCTTGTGACCAAAAGGAAGAACTAAAAAGGTTATACATGTATGTTCAATTGTATTGTCAAAATATATGATAAAACAAGATCAAGAAGGAAAGGCGGCGTTCAATGAACGCAACACATCAGTTCTCAAATAAGCTGCTTTTTATATTGATGCAACATTATTACATTTTACATGTTAACAGTATTTTCACAATATAATTCCTTAACTTTTCTTTAAAGTATAAGTGTGTTTTACTTCCAACATACTTTTAGATCATTTTCTTTTTATTAAAAATTGAGTATATAATTCTATTTCAAAGATATTTATAACGTCGACACGACAGGGAGACCATTTATTATACTTACAGATATGTGGCTTGCATAATGTCTTTTAACGCGGAATACGTTTCAGAAAAACACACTATAAACTCTTCACTGCAATTATATAAAATTCAAGAAACGTATACATTTGTCTTTCATCTTTTTCTATTGTATTAGTGTTCCTACAAAACAAAATGAATAATTTATGAGCATTATGGCATTTTCTTACATCATCTACAGCATTTTCTGTTCCTACAATAACGTTTCTGGCTTACAAAAGGTCGGATGTTCGTACTCAGTTGCACGCTCAAACTTGAAATCATGTACTTGGGGTCTTCTGTCACCGGTTGATCTGGACAGCCGCCCTAAGACATTCAAAGTACCGATGTGACTAAAACTCAAACACACAAAAACAATATCCAACATACAATCATTGATAATCAAGTGTTGTAATGCTAAGTATTTGAAAAGACAAACAGCTCACGCTGTAAATGCATCGCTAGCTGTGAATGTGTGAAAGATATGAAAACTAATGCTCAAAACGACAAAATTGAAATTGATGCAGGCTCGGTGTTATTGAGCCTGTTCATGGACAGAAATGGAAAGCGCAAGTTACCGTCCATGCCCCCCCCCCCTATTAACGGCTTAAGTAGAATTCAACATTTAAACATTGTAAAATGGTACAATTTTGAATTAAGAAACATCCGCAGATGTGTTCATACGGCGGTTATCATGGAACCTTCAATGTGACACAGTAGTGCCATTCCATGAAAAGCGGGATATGGTTCCCAAGTAATAAAAGGCGTGAGCCTATTATGTTAGCATTTAACATCGAAAAACGCATAACGCAATAACAAGTTGGTGTGTGGAACTCATAAATGCAAATTAAAATACAGAAGGATAATCTTGAACCTTGATTTTGATTCTAGTGAATTATACTAGGCAAGAATCTCACCATACGCGTAATCGCCGAAAGTGATTCGTCTTATAAAATGCATGAGAAGCAATGAATATATCAAGAAACCCCTATAACAACTTACCCTTGTCGAATTTAAATAAGGTAATTGGCATAACGCCAGAAATGTTATTACGGGTCACAATCGGTCTTACTTTTTCGATTCATGCATTAAATGTAAACAAGTATACACAGGTGTATAATTATATAATGAATGTTTATATTCATACGAAATGTCCCGATACATTTAAGAAAGCCATTGCAGTTTTTCTTAT
Organism: Ruditapes philippinarum; assembly: GCF_026571515.1. Lineage (NCBI taxonomy): Eukaryota > Metazoa > Mollusca > Bivalvia > Venerida > Veneridae > Ruditapes > Ruditapes philippinarum. The sequence continues at coordinate 130,880 of NW_026863522.1, forward strand.
ACCTCTCTGTTTAATAACCAGTTCCAATTTTTTGCTTTCCCTGCAATACATTCGTATTGAGAGACTGTTTTCTAATTTGCGTATATTAAATGATTTTGATTTCTTTGCAAAATTATCAAGACTTTAGAGTAATAATTTCTCAGACTTATGCTAAAAAAAGAGATGAATAAAAACCTAACCTCTGAAAAAAATGTGGATTCAGTCCTTATTACTTTATCGTGCTCGAGCGTTTATGTTCTTTTCATAAACGCCAGAAGAAATCAGTTCCGAAATAGAATAGAAGATGACTGAATGTTTCATATCATTAACATTAATTCTGAACACTAAAAGAGTGTTCCTTTACACATGATCACATCATTCCTCATATAAGATATGTTTACACAACACTCTTCTTGATTAATAGTTCCATTTAAAAAATGTTTGTTTGATTTTTTTATCATTAGTTTAGAGAAATGAAAAACAAAACAAAAAACAATCATCTTTATATGAAACAAATGAACGTTATTAGATATTTACAAAGGGTTAAACGAAGCGGTTTTATATTGATATATTTAACATAAGACAATATTGTTGTTATTTTAGACAATTAATTTCAGGGACTATTCGAATAACATTTACCCATTCTTATACAGAGATCACTCTTTTTTATTACAAGAACAGAAACAAATACTCCCAGGGAAAACAACGCTGTTAAAGACTTATAAGATTATATTTGAATTAACAGGTAGTTTCAACCGTGCGTTTCCTTAACATCAGGCACTTTGGCTTCACTTCTAAACAACGAGATAATAGATTTTATATGATGATTACTGCCGTGAACATAGTTTGTTACAGCAATTAACTCCATGCTTGCGTTTGCTGCATTTGATTAAAACATATGCCCTAAGCTATTTTATTTCCTGGCACGCGCGCGCTTTCCCACGCTCGTGGAGGAAAATCACTAACATATTTTTACAGGTTAAATTGTTTTTGTCTGAACAGGATAAATAAGATTTGTCTGACAGATTATGTAGCTACGAAACATCATTTGATGAAAAAGCTGGTTCAAAGTATAATCAGAAAATTATTTGTTACAGGGTCGTAGTGTTAACTTATACTTCAATTTACAAATCCATACATATGTTAATTTCTGTATTTATAACGAAACAAACATATATAGAATTCATAAACAATACAAGAAGTGGTCTGGGTTTTTTTGGTTTTTTTTAAAGATATTACTAGTGAACGAATATATTCCTTTGAGATTATTTCTCATCCCTTTAAATTAAACTTTTTCATAAAATTGTATAATTGTAATTGTATACTTTGTCGTATTCGACAAATTGTCCTACTATATTAATTGTCGTATTCTATCAAATGTCTTTCGACGTAATGTCGTGCACCATACTTAAATGTTATTTAGGTTTTTGATAGGCTGTCTTTAGTAAAATAATCATTTGTGTCACACTGTATCTTTTGTCAATTTCGTGTTAATCATTCCATGATGTACGTCAGGGATGAATAGCGATTCCTTGTTGTAAACCATGCATAATAATGTAGTCCTATAGTTACAAAAAATCTTATTAAATTAAACCATCTTTTCATTACGTTAACAAATGTCTATTGCATTTTTAGAAGAAGATTACACAGAACAAAGATGCTTAAAAAGACGTTTGTGATTATGAATGTCAATGAACAATACGAATATATGTAAAGCTTTGTGTCCTGGTATATTGAGAAGAGCTGCATATCCATTTATGTTATGGCTCTCATATAGTGATTGATTAGCCTAAAAATGTCAGCTTACTCCTACATTTAGCCTTAGTATATAGGATAATCCTCTTGTTATACAAACAGTATGATATTTTGTGATATTACGTTATTCGTAATACTCGGATAAGTTCAAACAATTCGGGATAATTACTATCTTTCTTTTTTGATTATTTCGTATTATCTTCCGCAGATCTATCTTTTTGATCGAGCATAATATTTATTGAAATTCAACGTGATCTAATACATGCTCCTTAATAACTTAATATTTTAACATTATTAATGTATCAGTCAGATCCCCTTTTGAAAGATTTTATTAAATTTTAATTATTTTTCGTTACTGATATTTTCAAAATGTAATATAATTAAAACTACAAGGTAAAACAATTTAGTATCCTTCATTGTTACATTTATATAGATTGACAAGGGAAGAACAATCAGAGCAAAATATAAAATGTTTGATGAAGTAAGAAGATATGAGTTGCCATGCAGTGTCAAACATAATACAATAATAAAGTTAAGGTAATAACACGTGATTAATAACCTGACTTTATAATCATGTTCTTAGGTTTTAGATGTAACAACTTGGAGACATTTAAATAAAAATTAACCAAGTACGTATTTAAGTCGCATAAGAATTGTAAATTTCGTAATAAGTATAAATAGAGATGCATTGCTTGTAATGTAATCATTAATATTTGGTTCATATTTCTTTTATATTTTACATCAATTACTAAAGCGTTCAATGGTGATCGTAACAAACACTGTTGCGTCTTTTTGTCAAAAAGAAGTAGAGCATTATTTTGTCAGCAAAGGATAAGGGATTTAACGAAACTAAAACAAATTACAATAATAATTAATTACGTTGGTGCTAAAATATTTACTAAGCTACAACATGATAGAAAATAAAACCAAATGAAACTATGGTACAGGTTTACGCGTAAATGCTGCAAGGTTTTTTCATATATGAACCATTAACGCATTGCGAGGTTAGCATATGAATAGTAGCGATGCAAGGGTTAAATTTCAACAACCGCTTATAAACAGAAATATAATCTGTCAAAACTCTTCGAATTTATATTAAATGAAAAAGGCTTCCTATATTGACATCGTATAAATTCTATATCAATTTTTTGTTGGTTTGCTCTAAACACCAATTCAGATACATTTTTGCACTATCCTCTAAACCCACTTTTCTGGTTAACTACCAGTTTCTCCGCAAATGACCGACTTCACATCCCACACTATTTCTGAGACAAATGCCTAATAATCTTAATGTCTGAAATCAGGTGCCAAGAGGTCACCCGAGGATTGAACCAGCGACATCTATCAGATTGAAATATTTAACAATATTCTACATGGTATTTTGTTATCAAATTTGCTTTTAAAGATGAATTGCAGCAGTTTCCTCTTTCTTTTGCATAAATTTTTGTTTATCTTATTACAATTCTACTTATTTTGAATTTGATCGGTAGATGCAAGACATGCTTTGTTTATAGTATAAATTTATTATTAAAATTAGTAGTTCCTTTGGTCCCCTAAGCATTCATCAGTTAGATGAATCAGTGTTATGAACATCTCTCTTATATTTAATTCATGTACCAATGCACTCACTTAACTTTGAAGATCTACGATATTAAAATAAGCAAACATGTATGGATGTGATGAAATAAGGATAATACTTAGTATTTACGTTCACATCTATTGAATATCTTTTGTTTTGTACTTGGAAATGTTGTTAGTTTTTATGCTTATATTATCTAAAACATCTCACAGCTTGCAATGTATGAACATATAAATGTGTGAAATAAGTGTTTTTAGTTCTAGACGGCAAATGGATATTATTGTTTTTGTTGCGAGAGAGTGAAAGTGTGGTTATATTCCGTCCAATAGAATGTAAACAAGTTATAAACAAAGATACCTACGTAAAGTATTTCATGTAAAATAACAATGTGTTGCTTATTTGAATGTAAACAATATTGTTAAGATTCTTGGGAGGAAGAAACGCTAAAATGTTCAGATCAGTTGGGAAATCATCGATAAAAAGCAATAACCATAAAAAATCCTGTCATTTTGCTATCTTTGTACACACTATACTATCGGGTAAACGAAACAATAGGAGTCAATCAAGTTGTTGTAAATAATATAATTGTTATGATACACTGACAGTTAATGCTAAAAATTCAAATCATATTTGATCTGTTTTAATGTTTGTAAATTGAATAACAAAATCAAACAAAATAATTTAACGCAACTTTATCGCTCTGTGATAAACGTTTTATTGCATTAGTGTATCTAGATATATCTGACCTTTAATGTTATCTTTTGTAGCTATCAAAATGCTTCGATCAATACAGTATTGTCCTGACATGCTTTGAAAATATGGCACAATAAAATATCAAATAACATTATTATAGCTGCCATGAGAGCATTTTGGTACTGTTTACAATACTGTGTATGACTCATTTACTGTTAATAAATGATTACAATGCCTCAAACCAAAACATCAGTGTTTTCTATACAGTAATGAAAATTCGTACTAAAAAAAAAAAAATATCCCTCCGATTATTAAAACAAAAATTATATATTTCTTGCTGTAAATTTTCAAAACCAATGGATATGTATGTCTATTCGTGATAAAAACATTTTTACTAAAGATTTAGAATTTTACAAAAAATCTTTCCTTTATTATTGTTAAAATGTTTTTGTTTAATTCTATTGATGCAAGGTACTAAGCAAAATTTACGGAACGAAGCAAGTCATCAGTTGAAATTGAATTCATTCAAATGCAACGAATGGGAACAATATTTGTGTTCAAACACTACCAGTTAAAGCGTATATAAGCTAATAATTCCGGTTAAATAAATGGAAATCTGACACGCGATATTAAGAAGCAATCAGTCAGCTCTCCCGCTGATTGCGGAACATAAGATGTTAATTTCTATTACTTTAATGTTATATACAGATACAAGAAGTAATGATATTGATGTTTCTATTCTGAGAAAGTTCGGTTACGTAGATCAAACGTACGTGACATATCTTGCATCTTCAATATCATATTGCAAGATAAATAACATTGTCAGCTTATTTAAACTTGCCCTTGTAAAAGTGGTCTGAAACAAATGCAATTCAAGATGAATTTTTAAAACAAAGATCAGCAATGAAGGCCGGTGTTCAGTTTCAGTAAACAATTAAATAAAAAGGAAATAGCTTACTGTATTCATTATATTAATTGTTGCATATAAATATCAATAGAAGTTTTTTTGCATTCTTCAATTGTTTCACTTTTTATCAAAAAGTTTAATTTAAAAGAATTTGCAATAAATTCAAAGGAATAAATTCGTTAACAAGTAATATTTTAACCCCCCCCCCCTAAAACCCCGATCACTTCTTGTATTGTTTATATATGTTTGTTTCGTAATAAATACAGAAATTAACCGCAAAAATGGTTTTGCATATTTAAGAAAATGCTTTATATGTTAATTTTAATTAAAACCTGTTTAATGTATGGATTTGTAAATTATACCAAAGAAATGGTTAACACTACGACCCCGTAACAAATAACTTTCTGATAATACTTTGAACCAGCTTTTTCATCAAATGATGTTTCGTAGCTTCATAATCTGTCAGACTAATCTTATTTATCCCGTTCAGACAAAAACAATTTAACCTGTAAAAATATGTTAGTGATTTTCCTCCACGAGCGTGGGAAAGCGCGCGCGTGCCAGGAAATAAAATAGCTTAGGGCATATGTTTTAATCAAATGCAGCAAACGCAAGCATGGAGTTAATTGCTGTAATGAACAGTAAACATCATATAAAATATATTATCTCGCTGATAAGAAGTATTGCCAAAATGCCTGATGTTAAGGAAATGCACGGTTGAAACTACCTGTTGATTTCAAATACAATCTTATAAGTCTTTAACAGCGTTGTTTTCCCTGATCTTGATATAAAAAAGAATGATCTCTCAAAGAATGGGTAAATGTTTTTCGAATAGTACATGGACATTAGTTTTCTAAAATAACAACAATATTTGTCTAAGGTTAAATATTTCAATATAAGACCGCTTTATTTAACCCTTATAAAAATATTATTACGTTCGTTTGTTTTATTTGTTTCATATAAAGAGGATTGTTTTTTTTCATTTCTCTAAACTAATGATAAAATAAATATAATTAACATTTTCTAAAAGGAACTGTCAATTCAGAGTGTTATGTACATATATTTTATATTAGGAATTAAATGACCATGTGTAAGTACATGGTTTCAAGTCCGAGCGTGCAACCGAAAACAAACATCCGACCTTTTGTAAGCCAGAAAAATTATTGTAGGAACAAAAATTGCTGTAGAAGATGTAAGAAAATACCACGGCTCATATATTATTCATTTTATTTTTTAGGAACACTAATACAATAAAAAGGATGAAAGGCATTTGTATACGTTTCTTGAATTTTATATAATTGCAGTGAAGAGTTTATAATGTGTTTTTCTAAAACGAATTCCGCGTAAAAAGGCATTATGCAATCCACATATCTGTAAGTATAACAAATAGTCACCCTGTCGTGCCAACGTTGTAAATATCTTGGAAATAGAATAATAAAACTCAATTTCTACTGAAGAAAATGATCTAAAAGTATGTTGACAACAGAATTGAATATATCACCTATTTAGTTCTTCCCTGGGGTTAAAAGATATATATCACGGATAGCTAAAACCGTTTTTTTAGAGGCAACATTTAATAGTTTTAGATCACTAGCATGTTTTCATACATTATACAATGTAAGTCAATCGGATTTGATATTCTATCATAATTTACATCATTTTAAATCACCCGCGAAGAAATTGGCATATATCGCCTTGGAACGGTCAATAGTAACTTGGCGCCACTTGGGAGTTCAACCCGGTTTTAGGCGCGCCAAACCTGACTCTCAGCCCCAATATGTTCCTCTATGACGAGACAGTGTAAATTAAATGAATACCCGCCAAGTGAAATTCTAACAATTGTCACGAAATAGATAAAATTGTGTTTATTTATACAAAAAGGAACAGTATAGCCAAATGACCATAACAAAAATCCTCTGTGTTTTAAATGGAGGCGGAGTAACGTAACAAAAAATTCACCTGATTTTACGATTAGTAATACTACAAATGCTACAAATGTTTTCTTTTAAATTATGTTATTTTGTTAATAATTTTTTTTAAAGTAGAAATACATTATCTGACTAAAAAAATTGAATGACCTTAAAGGGTGAAATACCTCATAGATAATTCAAAATTATGATGATTGCCCATATACGTTATGTATTTAAAAATATTTCATTTTGTTTCCTTGCCTTTAATAATGTAAAGTTTTAGAAATTCTGATTACTAGTTTAAAGTGTTTTGTCCTTGTCTTTATCGAAAATAAATCCTGTGAATTTCTGGCGAAAAGAAATATTAAGAACATTGTTGTAATTGCTACTTTGAGAGATGTTTTAGTATTGATTACAATATTTAGGGTGACTCATATAGTACTAATGTAGATTCATTTTTGTCGTGGCTCGTGTTCAGAGTAACGTTCTTTATATTGTGATTGATAAAGGTATATACGTTGTTCTTATTTGGTTCACCGGGTCGGGTTATAAATGATAAATTAAGGTTGTTTATGAATATTTGTCTTTTTCTTATTCAAGTGATTGTATGAAATGCGTTCATGGTAAAGAATAGAGACTGCCGAAATACCACACGTTACAAACGATTTCATTTCACTCGAAAGGCAATTATTGACATCTTCAAAACAGTGATATTTTTAAGTAATCAAATGCAACACACTGAGCTAATGTACTTATAGTTTGTTTTATAAGAAACCCGGGAATAGCGGAAATGTGCCGACTAACTCAGGTTCATGACAGTTGCCTTACTTTAGTATTAGAATAGCATTGCTCTTAATGTTCTTGATGCTTTAGTGCAAAATATCTGATGTATTTAACCGTTTTTACAAAGATATTTTAACCTTTTTCACTTCATGGATAAGTCAAAGCTATTGCCTAATGTTATATGATAATAAGTAAGAATGTTTAATTACAATGTATTCCCCTGAAAGTCATGTCTAGTATAAAATGCTACCCAAATATATTTGGTAGTCATGCAGTGCAGTAACGTGATGAGATTAACGATTTACATATAGAAAATACTTGCTAATAATGTGATTAAATTACTTACTAATGAATAAAAATGTATGTAATAACATGTTGACAGTACATTTGAATTTATATCCCGTTCAATTCCTCTTATGGATCTGTTAAATTTGTTTTGCAAACAGGCTTAAGTGATAAGGCAAAATTAAGTCTTGGATTTGCGACACGACTCTCTTGATTAAACACGAACATAAATCATGTAAATACGATATGATATCAAGTTCACTTTCAATACTCATTTGGTTTTCAATATTTTCCATGGAAAAAGAGAATTGTATTTGAATTAGAAAACGAATAGATTTGTGAAATGTCTAGTAGAAATTATAACATATGGTATTTGCGCAGAAGCTAAATATTGTATAAGTTACTATATTGATATATGTTATAATGATATAAGTTAACGTTTATCAAGGCTACCTAGTCATCTTACTATCATCCAAGTCTTTAGCAGATGATGATTTTAGTTAATATCTAGATTTTGGGTTTTAAATCATATTTAATGGGGCTGTCCCGTGAGGATTACCATGGAGGTTTTAAAGAAAATATATTAGGATAGTCATTATTTTGATAATCTCTTTTCTAGAAAGAACGCCTTATACAAAAAAATCAATATATTTCAGGCTCGATTATATAAGATCATTTAAGAGAATCTGAGGTATTTTACTTTACAGAAAAACAAACCAACACGAACTCTTTAACTTTTGAATGTCGAACAGAAAATTATTGTGTTGTTTGTACATTTTTATCAAGTATATATAAATAACATATAATATTAATCATCTAATCGCAATGCAACACACTTTTTTTTTTCTTCTTTTTTTTCAAAAAAATCATTTCAACACACCCGGGATTTTAGAATGATTATGTAGGGTTAAGCAAATAATAAGATGAAATTTAAAAGTTACGTCACAACATTTACTTTTTTGTAATAAATAAGTCATTTATCAAAGGAAATTATCTGTGAAATTTATCAAACAATAAAATGAAACACACAACAGGATAAAGATAGCTTTTGAGATGCAAAACCTTTTTTCTTCTTATCATGTTAGATAGGACGCCGTGGCATTGATGATTCCTTAACACATGCTGCCTGGAAAATGTTACAAAAATAATTTATTATGTTCAACATTACCAATCTCGCGTGTTTTATCTATTGGAATATAATTGCTTCCCATGTAAATTGCATTCATCATTTTATTTTTGTAAAGGCACATTTTTTTTTAATTTTCAAGGAAAATCTTATGATTGTGTTGCTGTTGTCTAAAATGATCATTTTGAATACTGGAAGATTCAAGTCGCATATCTATAAAATTCAAATCAGAGAAATGTATCTGTTTCTTTTATACTTTCTTAATATAATGACATAAATATTTTTGATTTCGATGTATCACATGTGCTATTCAACATAATAATATTGCGGTGCGGTTTTGTTGTAATAGATGCTTCCGAGTGATCACACTTTTTCCAGATTTTGACTATAAATAAAGATACTTAAAGAGAAAAACCACTTCGAAATAAATCTCATCTGCAACTACTTCTAATTATATATAAATGAAAGGTCTGAGACATTCTAAAATTGTTTGAATATGATTATTTATAATTTACATTGTGGTATTATAATATCTACTTTTGCTTTTATATACATTTATAAAAATAACTATATATACATTGGTTATACTTCTTTAGGCTAAACATGTTTATTTTTAATAAAATTAAATAATTAATTGCATGGGAAGTCAGTATTACTTTACACATCTTTAGCCTTAAATTAACAATTTTATCTTTTTCCTTAACTTACATGCTAGATATTTTTTTGGAAAATATTGCCAGATGTTCAAGGATTTGTATATACAAAACAACGAATATAGAAGATATACGGCTGACAGGTTTATGAACGTTAAGGATATAACAGTTCTATCAATTAACTGCAGAGGTATTTATCTTAATACAATTTCAGTTCTCAAATTAAACAGATGTTTGCGATCTAAGTAGCAAAAACCGATTGGATGTGTATAAAGATTGAATAGAATATATCCACATGAATACATGTATATGAGCATAATGCTGTAAAAGTATAAGATAAAAATGAAGCAAAGATGATATGCTTTTGAAATTAGTTCTACTTTTAGAAACAACAAATCTCTACATATGTACAAGACGTGTTATTTTCTCTGAAAATGAAAGACAATATCAACTTAAAAAATCTTCTCTAAAACCATTAGGATTAAATCTAATATACAAATAAATTTGGCACGAAACATTGTCTTGTGTACCTCTTCTAATTTGTTCAAATTATAGTCTTGCGGTCTAATTTGGCTTCAGCCAGAGGGTCATAGATTTTCCTTATTTATATATAGTTAAAACACAAACTATTCTTCATGACTAAAACCATAAAGGCAAAAGATTAGATATAAAGCATGAAACATTGTTAAAATATGTTGAATTAAATTTCCCCCCTGTGACCTACTTTTTGTAAAAAAAGAAATAAAGTATTTTAGCCCAGTTTCAGAGGAAGAATTGAACTTTTAAACTATAATAGAATAATTTTTGTATTGAGAGCTTCAGCTTTTAAACTGAATGATACAGATTTGACATTGAATTTGACTCAGCGACCTACTTTTAGTAGTTTTTTGTCTGAAAATTATACTATATGCACAGGTCCAGACGCAAATTATTACTTTGATATCATTTGACCTTGATATCGACGTTATGCCTGTCTTTTATCCATAGATATCAATCAATAATATCAATCTTCTGTTATTGTGAGCCTTTATACTCAGGTGAGCGATATAAGGTCATCATGACCCTATTAGTTTTGCATTTTAAGGTATCCAACAGAAAGAAACAAATATTTAAAGCAGCAAAATCTTTCCATATGTTTATTGTGCAAACGAAATGATGTAAAATGTTATATATGATAAACACATCAGATCACAATTAATTGGGAAATACGAATGCTAACATAATGCCATAATATATGTTCTTATTTTTATTTATATTTACATTACATCTTATTTTATTTTTAATTCCAAGTATATAAGGAAGCAAGTAAGATGTAACTGAAGCATTATCATTCTGACAGGATATCGATTAACAGACATTACTGTAACTGAACTAATTATGAAACTACATGATATCTCGTATCTACTGACTTTATCAATCATTTTTTGATGCTCCATATTTTTAATTTAAATTAAGAAACAACTACCAGCAGTTAGCGATACGCCCATTCCATAATTTCGTTCACGATTGAACATACTTGTATAATACGCATTATGTAAAAAGGGTAAGTTCAACAATATAATACATCATCAATTATATTGGTTTATTAGTTTAAAGTCACTTTTATTTCTTAGCCATTCCGTAACTGATTTATCTCAAAGCATAACAATTAAGTTACATTCATGTCATCGCCCTGATAATGAATAACCTTTTAGAAGCAGATGTTCATCTTTTTATATGAAATATTATTGTTAGATTAAATTTTCTTATTATGCAAAAAATAGTACTTCTTTGTTCATTAACATTATAAAATACAATGTACTTTTTAACGTACTTTTCAGTGAATGTGAGCTGTTTCTCGGAATAAAATATCTATCAAAGATCCCCCCGTTCGTTTTAACAATCAATAAGCATTAAACATATAACCAGTTATACTCGTTATTTCACGTTCGAAAAAATTGGTTCATTGACCTAAAGAAATACAAATATATTCTGTTTACGTACATTTCCAGCTTAGTTCTTTAAAAGCGATTATTTAAGTAAAACAATTTAATACTTTCAGAATAAACGTTCTAGATAATATCTGTAGTCTACATCGGGGGATTGTTATTCAGGGATAAACATTGGAGACTAATTATGAAACAGTACTTATTAGTAAGAAACTGAGACACAAATTGATACTGAAAAGAAAGAGAATTCAGGGATTAATTTTTAGAATTCAAGTTAAGTCAACTTATTGAATGAATAAAAAAGATAATAAGTAGACTTAAGAAAGGTGAAAATGGAAAAACAGCCGTCACTAAGTCAAATTAACGACCTACGAAACGAAAAGAGACATTTACAGAGAACCATAAGTAAACAACAACAATATCACTGAAAAAAAAACTTAAAAAAAAGAAGCGGACCCACACTCGAGCCTTGAGGTACTCCTTCTTGTTTAGTTGAATTACATGAACTTTTTATTATCCTTTGTACAATGTCTAGATAGAAAGTGTCATTTCTCTATATTACTTATAAATCTTTGTGCTTTTATTGTTTTATGATTTTTTGTTAAATTAATTGAATAAAAAATAGGTTTATAATACTTTTTGGTTTATACATAATTTACTTTAGTTCGATTGTGTATGAAGCTATAAGCTTATAGACACCATTTCGGATCCGTTCATGGTACAAACAAGTACTGAGCAGTGAGTGTAAAGTTTTTTGCTCAAGGAGACAACGACTTGTCCCTGACGGGGTTTCAACCCATGCGGCTAGCGATCACTTGATTACTAGTTCGACACGTGTACCACTCGTCCATGCCGCCCCTTATATATACTTTTATAAAAACTTTTTATACCCAAGGAATCCGAAAAATAATATGTAGGAGCTTATGACACATTTGTTCCACCAATTAACACCATGCTTGTGTTGACTGCATTTGATGAAATCAAATATCTATATTTTTTTGAATTGCTGCTTTCTAAGACATGATTGGGGATGAAATTTCCGTATACTTATGTGTGCGTACTACAAATGTTTTTACTTTCTTCTGGACACGATGTTAAAGATCATCAAAACTCTTAAAAGCTCGCAAATCGTCGGGGTTTTTTTTGCAAATATTTACAAAAATTCGATTAAATGAGTATCTCAAGTAGTTAAGAATTCGTAATTCTGTTTAGCTAAAAGTATACTGAACATTTCAATTATAATCAGGTGTCAAAATAATGTAGATTGATGGTTTCTTTAATCAGCAACGTGGGCTTGCTTTCAAATTCAGTACACTTAGGTGATATCTTTTAGCACAATTTCTTATTTTCAAGGTAATTTAAGTACTGTCTAATGTTTTGTTTTTAATAAATCTAGGCTAGTATTATATGAATACATTCTGTCACAATGAGCAAATATTACGTTTTGTAAATATGAGTTTATATTACTCGTTAGTAAATGTACACGGATAATTAAAGAAGCGAGATGTACAATGAAATATTTTATCTATATAAATTTATAATCAATAAAGTCAATTAAATGAATCCATGTTTGTCTAAAAATGTATCAGTTATATATTAAAATAAGGATATAAAATCTGTCAATAAGGTCCAGTATAAATTGCTTTGGAAAATAAAAAATAGTAAGATCGTGCACCATAATTACTACTGAGATCACGTCGACATGTCATTGGCATGATAATTTGATACCGGTAATGGACATTATGATATAATCAGAACATAGGCATGTAATTAAGATAAAGTGATATTTCTGTACTCTTATTAAGAGTAACGTAATATCAGGTAATATCTTGGCGAAGCTGTTATTAGTGCATTGAACAGTCGAACAAGCTCATATGACCAAGATAAAACTTTCCACAGAAACATAATAGTACTGTTATGATATCAGAGAGTTGTTTTATAAGAATTTAGAACGGAAACAGGTATCCGAGGACATCCGTTATCTCGTTAATAAATTTGTGTGTATCCTATACGTTTTGCAGCTTTATTAAGAATAATTGTATATAACAGATGAAACATTTACAGTGTTAAAATTTTTTTACCAACTTAAGTTCAACATGTGTTCTTTTGTCCTCAAGAGTAGTTCAAATATGTAAATAAATAAAAAGAAAGGTTATGATAATATAAGCAATGTACACTATGTTAACCTTGACGGTCAATATCATTTATAAATGTAAGTCATTTATCTTCTGTCAAAAATTCATTCGTAAAAAATGAATAAAATAAATACAATCCATAAATTAATAATTGTGATATGCAGGCTTAATAACCTTCGATTCCCTTTCAGAATTCCATTCTAGTTTGCTCCGCCCATTGTTTTCTCGTTTAGAGCACATGCTATCTTTTACTTGGGGACCAATACAGCCGCTTTTCATGGAGTGGCACGAACGTGTCACATTGAAGGTTTCATGATAACTGCCGTTTGAACACACCTGCGGGTGTTTCTTAATTCAAAATTTATTTCTCTATATCCATGATCAAATGTTGAATCATGCTTAAGTCGCTGCTAGGGGCATGGAAGGTAACTTGCACTTCCCAGTACGTACATGAACAGGCTAATTCAAACCTAGCCATTTTCAATGTTGTCGTGTCGGGCTTTCTTTGGTAATTCTGTTTCTCTCTATTTTATGTCATAAGGGCTCTTTTGTTCAAGAATAAATCAAACCCGTAAATGAAAAATAAAGTTTTTACTAACATAAATTCAATAGTCTGACATTGACAGTCAAGGTCATTTACAGGTCAAGGTCGTAATATAATTAATCAGCATGTCGGTATTTTTATTGTTCTTTAATCAAAGTAAAATCAAGTCCTTAAATAAGTAACAAAGTTATATGAATTCGTAGTAAATCCATACATTTAGCATAATGTATTAAAGTAAAATATAAGTTAAGGGCAAGTCTATAATTTCTTTTTCCAAGAGTGATTGTACCACATTATGAACACAAACATTTAAACATTCTTATCAAATTTAACGAACTGAAAAAAAATGAAATGCTGCTGTTTTAACTTTGATGTATTTCGCTTCATACTTTTTTCATCAACGCATGTGCAAGATAAATTCAAATAAAGTTTATGTTTGTCTAACTTATTTTCCATTAAGTAGGACGCCCATAGTTGACCATAGACAAAAGTTGATGCAACTTATTTTCTGCGTCCCCTGCTACTGTGGCTGGAGTGTGTCGGGGGCTGCGTCCTGTGAACATTGACTTGGCCTTGTTGATGTTTTTTCTCGTTTTCTTGTATGATTCTAAAACATTACATGTGTTTTTTTAAAATACTATTTGTTATTCATTAAAAAGGAATCGAACATCGAATGAAAGAAAATTATCAAACAACCTTTCATTTGGCTTTTATTTTCATCACTCATTACTAACAAAATTTCTTTGTTTTATTCCTGTTAAAAACTACCAATCATAAAGCTGACCAAATATCTAATCAGTGAAGATAAAGGTGTTTGTTACAAACGTTTTCTTATCTGATCTGCTGGTTACAAAAGTTGATTATGACGGGGATTTACAAAAGTTAATTATGACGGGGATAAAATTTTGGTTTCCATGCGAAGTATTATATCTATTGACCGTTCCAAGGAGTTCTGTGTTCTTCCGATTTGGAGACATCTTAAAGAAAGACAGACAATAATGTGTGAAAGGGCTGGAAAGGTTAAGGTTATTCCATACCTTGCCCTCGTCTGTTCCCACGTAATTCTTATTACTATTTTAACACCTTTAAAGTGTTTTTGTACATGGTTATAATGAATAATTCATTCAACGTATTTTCTTTACTATTATTATATCTCATAAAGGTCTGAATTGTTATGAAAGTAATATTAATATTGTGCAACAAATTTCCTGTATAAAATTTTACTTTTTAATATCAAAATAATTTATCAGCTCTATTTAAAAGAACAAGAATCTGTCTTTCTTGCTTTACAAATCTGACATGTTTTCGAGAAAATAACATCTATTTTATTATAAATATGTCAGTTATCTCTGCTCCATTTCACTATGGGTATTCCGGTGATGCGAATAGACATAATCTTGGCAAAAGTTTAACAGAAATAGTATTCAAGCTGTGAAATATGTCTGTCCTCTCGTGAAATGTTCATTATTATATATAAGACCACGTTTGTGATAATTGATAAGCCACATTATAGAAAATGTAGATACATTTCCAATACTTAGAACAAAGTATTATTTACACAAATAAAAGTTGTATCATAGTATGTTGATGTATGTTTATGAACTATATGCCTTTGCAAATTCCTACACAACCTCCGAACAGACTTTAGCAACAACCAAGCTAATTCCTTTTGTCGACCTTTCTTAATTTGTCTGAGCACATGTCATTAGATCTAGAAAAGGAGTGATCCTTTTGGAAGCCTCAGATGGTATTGTAAATTTTCTGATACTTTTCCGCTAGGGATATATGCTAGAAAAGTTGAAGAATACCTTACTGTAAAGATTGTTTTTGTTTTGAGCAAATTACATCTGAAATAACATCTAGCTTATTTAGAAATAGTTACTAACCGTTTTCTAGAAATGATCACTCAAGTAATAGCAACCCTTTCCATGTTTTTAATGATACATGTTCTATGTAAGTGATGTGTTCTCGAAATAAAATAAAAGATAAATACTAATAATGAGTTTGTATGGCAGTATTTCACTAAACTCCGTAATTTACTGGACCTCATTTTAGGAAAAGGCTAATTCAATCGTTCTTACTTTGACAGGTGATCAATGTAAATAATAGTTTATAAAATTATTGTATAAACCATACAATTATCGTTCAATTTTGATTGAATATTTATCTATGCAAAGGATCGTAGAAGATGATACACAAAAACAAAGGTTACATGCAATGATGTGGGTGCACAAGGGTAATTTATATAAAGCAGAACGGGATGTTGAAATGTGAGAGATGTTGCACTTATTCATTATCCCTCATGTACAGACTCAATCAAACCGAGTCTGCAATTCTCTTGTAATTTTGTTGTGATTAATGCTTCGGAGGGATCACTTTGTTTCCAGATTTCAATAGATGAATTAATGTACGTTCAAAATAAGCAATACAAATGTTTTAAAAAAGGCAACACATAAAAATCATATCAAAGTAGTATTGTGTCTAAAACGTTGGTTTTATGTACCACGCTCAATATCAAGCCGAACAAGAAACGTTTCAACTTGACCAAGCTGGTCGACTATCACTACTAAATTCTCTCAATTTTAGGATATATTCCAAACGGTGAACAAAGTATTATTTTCTTTTATTTTAGTCTGAAATATCTACTTGATAATTATTGTAACATGTATATCAAATAATTAAACATACAGTTGAAACACGTGTCTCATATTGAGAGACAGATTTTTTCCATTAAGCAAAATTAAAGAAATGAAATTATATTGAAAAAGAAAACTAACAAGTGCCTGTAAAGTTTAGAAAAAGAGATAAAGATCAAATAGAAATAAACCAACTTCAAGACATTGGTTTCCGATGGTACAACGGAAACATAAAATAGGTTAACATCTAAAACACTGTACTTAATCAGAGAATATTTTATGTTTAACAAGGCCATTCATTAAGCTTACATGGATAGCGTTCTATTTTAAGGAAAATAATGTTCAAAACCAATTGATAATAATATTTTGTTTGCCGACTATTTTATTATGGAAACAAATCTATGCTTTTGATAAATTTCAGAATAATATGAATGGTCAAAAGCGGTTTTGATGAATACCATGTGTTTAACTCTATACTAAAATAGAAAAAATAACAGTTATACCTAAAAGACTCTTTACAACTGCAATAAAATGAAATTGGCTATATCCAGTGGGAGGGTAAATATGTTTTGTTCCATTATTTAAACATAAAAGCTTAATAAAAAGGTTATAAAAGCTACGGACATAATCTTATTTATGTGTTGCTTAACATTACTGTAAAAAAAAGTGAAACAGCTAATCATTCTTAGTTGTATTTAAAGGGATTCCACTGAGGTTTTTTGGTATGATGGGATTAGAAATAGATTTCCGATATTTATATATGATTTGATGAAGGTCGGAACTAATAACTTTTGTACAAACTTTCAGATCATTCACTCTCTCTGTCTTTTTCAGAATAATAATTTTTATTGTGCAAAATGACTCAAAATTGAAAAACTTTGCAACTCTTATCTCTCAAATCGGCACTAATTGTCGATTTTTTTTATAACACTGAGTAATTTCTATCTTATCATTTGTAGATTTTTTTCATTTTAGATGCTTTTCTTGATCAATGTGAAATTTTAATATTTTCATGTTGCTTTAGCAATGTGGTCCCAGTGGAGCTCTTTTAATATATGAAACTGGATTTTAGGGGACCTGTGAACTAAGAAACAATTTCATTTATATACTACTTTGCTTTACACAATTATGGTAAAAACGAAAATTTTATTTTACTGTTGCTTTCAATTTGTAAACCAATCGTTACTTTTGATATCTGAAACTATATATGTTCCTCTATAAAACAAGCTTTTATCTGTTAAATTAAACTTGGCTATGGTGAACAAACTTATCAGTTGTGTTTCAAATAGGCAACTGTTATTATAATCGTTACTGGTCACTGAACACATCGTGTTATCTTATTGTTTAGGGAACCGTTGATTGTACTTAGCTTCCGAAGCAAAACACCGTTTGTAACCAAAGCATGGATGCATTGTACATGTATGTTAAAAATATCCAAGGACGATAAACTGAAGTAAAGATGTATGAAATGTCCGACAAATTAACATCCCACTAGAGCAATTAAATAAAATGTAATAACTCCGGCTTATTTAAGCTATTCAGTTATAATGGAACTTTGCGAACATCTATCACGCTACATAGCACCGACTTAATTCAATCCTCAACGCTTTTATAAAGTTACGAATGTTTTATTTCTTTTATCTCCAAATATTTTGTTGTTGTCAACTTTAAAGTTGTTTGTGTTCATTCCTAACGTTAATTGTTTTGTTCATATAACATCATCCCATTATAATAAAGTTATTATTGAGATACTGGCATGCAACAGTGTATGCAACACTTTTCATGAAACCTAAAATTGTGTATGTCCAAAGTTTCACTTTGATGATATCCGGAGTGACATAAAACTGCGGTCAACGCAATATAAATAATTAATATAATTTTATTTCCGACGAAGCTTCAGTTAGGATTAGAGAGCTTCGCAAATAAAGTCAGTTAGTCAAACGTTATACATTAGAAACCTTTTAAGGTGGTAATATCAAAGAATTTCGGTCTGAAGAAAAAAAACACAGATGTATTTAAATTACCTTGAAAGCATTAAAGCTGGAATGAAAGACAATGATTTTGTTTCGCAAAATGCTGTTAAATTATTCAGACATAAATCAATAAGCACTGGAAACTTAGACTTCAAAGTATGATATAAGGACTGCATTTCATTCTGTTTATTACATATACTTAAAAATAAATAGTAAATAATATGCAACACTAGTAAATTGCATTTTAATTAAATAGAAATAAAGATGTTTTATCAAGGTTATACTTTGGCTCGAGAAACATTCATTTAAACAAATAAGCAAATTATTATAAAGAATGGTTGCAAGAATAATATGCGCAATCAAGAAATCAGGTTCTCGATTAACTTATTGTGTTTTCTTAATTTTCTTTTATTCAAGATTAAACACAAGATCATTTCGGAGTTTAGAGTTGCCACTTTAAATTTCAGGTCCGTGTTTTGGAGGTTACCAGTACTGATGTCATGGTAGTGACCCTGTTTCAATCTCATCTATTGATATTTTGTATATTTGCGTAAAGCTGTGTCAAGAATGTTTCTCTTTTGTACGAGATGTTATTTTATACTTTATATGACATAGAGGTTATAAAAACTGTCTCAAATCTAAGACGTTTCTTTGGTCAATGTATTATTCTGACTTGGTTTGTTACAAATCAAATTCTTGAGAGTCCGACCTTGATATCAGTCTTGATAATTGGAAAAGTAGATTATTTATATCATTTTGATAGAATCATTCACGCTTTTTAATGAACTAATAAGGAAATAAGGGTTAAAAATTACCACTATAAATACCAATGTATATTTACAAAAAAATAATGAAAAAAATATAAAGAGTAAAAACATAAATGCCTGGTAAGTCAGCATTAAGACATACATGTCAATAGAATTAAAAAAACGCTTTATCTTAAATACTAGTCATGTTTATATGTTATGCATGGAATCTAGTTTCCCTTTAAAAGAATTAGAAATTTTCTATTGTTGGGTTTTTATATTCATAAACATCATTTAACGTAATCGGATCATTGCTTCATCAGGATCCGCTTACAGAATGTTTTGTATACTACAGGATTGTTAGATAACTATTGCGTGAGACCTTTAATGAAAACTTCCGAGATACGCTGACACAAATATATACTGACTGCGGGAAACATGGATTTAATTTCTTATCTAAAGTTCAGTAAACTTTCAATATATCGGTCAACACTGGTTCTTTAACTTAAAGAATTGTTTGAGATTATTGGCTCGATAAATAATCTGGAACTTTATGTCATATTCAGAACGTTTGTCTGTTTGCCATATTAAGTGTTTGTTACGTTTGTAATACAAGTTGCAAATTATCCGCAATTACACATAATATATGCTTTTTACTTTTCACAAGTTCATGTACAAACATTTAATTATCATATACATAACAGAATAAAAACTATTTACTTTCCGTATCTTTAAATTTTCTTCCATAATTTCTTAATGCAAAGACATAACGTTTTTATATTAAGACTATTATAATCAATATGAAGTGTTTATGTAGATTCATGTTTGGTTTTAGATAAAACACTTTAAACAACAAAAACATACATTGAAATTTTAAAAATATTGTGTACGAAGTAAAAGAATGAAAGAAAAATGTAATGTGAATAAATTCAATAGTACAATACAGTTAATGTTATAAAACTTGTTTTATCGGAATTCACGGTACAAACAAGTATGTTTTATCAAATCAGACTTCTTTGATGCCATTACTTTAGAGGTTTGCACTGTTTTATCATATACTTTCTCGAATTCTTATCATTTAAGAGAAGTAGTTTTTTGTTAGTATTTTTTCCTGTACTAGTTTCAAAACAGTTACTCATTGGCCATTTTCCTGAAACATATTTAACTTCCGTTGTTTTTGTTTGGCAAAAAAGTACATTTATAATGGTTTAGTATTTTGTATGGAAGTCAAAATATTTTTTGTTAATATTTTGATAGTTTTATGCCAAAAAATTTCACATTCAACACTCCTTTCATCAGGTAAAAACATCTTACATGTTTCAACCAAAATTTAATTGGTCCAAAACTCAAGTTTGCCCTTTCTAAAGAACATTTCTGAGTCGAGGCATAATTGGTCTTTAAAACGAATACGACTTTAAAAACAATTCTTAATCCTCAGCATCTAGACCTAGATTATCGATTTTGTAGAGCATGTTAAACTGTAAATTAGTTGTAGATTTTGGCAAAGTCCACAGCTATATGTCATTATTTACTATCTGTAAGAAGAAAGTTATCTATAATTTTGTCATATTCTTGGCAGATCTTTACATAAATGTGTTATGTTAAGTTTCACAGCCATAATCAATTAGATGCTTCAGAATCTTTAATGTAGGCGAAATGTTTTTAAGATTTTTGAGAATTACATGTTCCAAAAATTGTTTTTCTTTTCCATTTACAATCTATTGTTAAAACTTATTTGGTTAAGTATGTGAGAGTTTTTCTACTTTAAAATTATAACATATCATTATATAAAAAGTGTTCGCTTTTCGTAGTTAAATTATTAAGCTTAAATTATTGTTATCTATGTGAACAAATATATTCATTCACTATAATACAGGGAAAATGATTCTTATGAACAGTTACATCGATAATCTTGAAGAAAACAAAAGATAAACACGTCCATTAAGATTGTTTAATGATACAACAGTAAGTTATTACACAACACGCATCATTTTAAAAGCTTGGTGGTTTTAATTTGTTTGAAGTTGTTCATTTGACTAAAAGGCCAATATAGACAAAGCAAACCTTGGAGTGAATAATTGAGACACAACAAAACGGGATTATTCCAGTTTTGAAAGCCAATATCGATTTACTTCATTGAAAAGACATACATTTATCCATTGCCTTTAGCAAAGAAAATTCAAATAGTGAACGAACTGTTGAGCAGACGACATAGTTAATAAATGTGTGACGCTGAATAAATAAATATTATGTATGTTAACTTCAGAACTTACGAATGTTGGTTCTACTAGGTACCGATCGTTCTGAATAATAACTGACAGCACGTTTGCTCTCCTAAGTTGTCCTTCCAGCTTAAACAGGTTGAGGTTCTACTAAGGAAAACCCGATCTGTCTGAAATAACAAACGGACAGGCATCCCTGTCTTGCTCCACTAGTAAAACTTAAAATTCGCTAGATGACCTCTCCTGTGAAAGTTCTTGCAATTGTTGTTGTGCACAAATTCCTCCTTACCTTCATTGTAAATACCTTTAAATGTACCTTTTATATAAAGGTAACAGAACAGTGCATATACATTGTTTTATATACCCAAACAATGAATGATGTCTAATCGCAGTGTATCATCATCGTCAATTATAGCTTGAAAAAGAATGATCACTAAATCAAAGAACCATATATACGTATAATCGCGCTTGATCTTGTCTTTGATTGGTATGCTCACAAATGAAACGATAATGATACGCTTATGTGAAAGGAGACCTTAACTCTCTGTAATTTACCAGATTGTTCGTTGAATTAAATGCCCTTATAATGAATTTCTACTATCGGAGCATGTGATTGAGAAAAATGAGAAAGAAAACATACCACCCGATTAGTGTAAGTATGTAAGTATTTCAAAAAAGCAGAAGTAAGGGAAAAAAACACATAAAATGAAAAAATTTATAACAATAAATATGCATCCCATATCAACGTTATGAATAATAACAAAGGCACGATTTTCACATAAATAATATTTTATATATGTTATAATCAATTAATTCTATTCCTGCTTTATTTTTAGGGACATCAAGCCCCTCCCGCCTCCCCAAGTTTTATTTCTCAAAACCTCTGTGTTCTATAACAGTTTTTTAAAAGTTACTTACAGTCAGTAGAGCTGAAAAACCATTTGCACTAAATTTACATTTATAACTTTAGAGGTTTGTATTGATGTCATAATACAACATTGTTGATATTTTGATTCTTTTATGAAAACTTATTTCTCATTAAGTGCTACTTAGTTCGAGTGAATAGCATATTACATGCTCTAGATTAATGTTTAAATATTATCAAAACACGTTTGCCTTTTCTAAAGAAAAATGATATATATGATGCGTAATGTTTCCTTAAACGCAAACATTACCAGGAGTGTGCAGAAGGGACGACAAATGAGTTTAATCGGTGTTATAAATGCTAATTATATGATGAATAACTTTATTTCTTTAAAAGTTGAAACACGCTATCATTATGCACCATTATATATTTTTTCGGATTTGAATTTTGCTAAGAAAAGATAAGTTGTCAGCGGTAATTCGTATTGAAATTCAAAACATATGTCAATAGACATATAAAATAATTATTATCAACCCACGTTATAACCATGAAACCTCATTTTCAATAATCAAAAAATAAGTTAACAATTCACTTATGTGTTTAGCATATTTGATCAATAACAACAATAAGATTTCTTTTCGTGAAAAATATTAAAGAAGTAATCAATGCACATTTACGCTGAATAAGAATGACAAAGCTTAAACTACTCTCATGGAAAAATTATGATCCTCCAGGGAGGGACATTGTAATAGGACACGAGTTCATCTTGGTATAAAGTTTGTCATCAAATGAATATTGTTTGCCCGAAAAATAAATGTTTTACTCTCTATGCTGATTTGTAATTCATCTTTTTATTAAGTGTCTTTTATCGAAATAGCCAAATTACTATATCGTAAGTGATCCTCTTTTTGAAATCATACACTTATTATAATTATTATTACTCTTATTATTTGATTCGTCTGATGTATAACAACCATGACTATATTTGAACTGATCAAACAGATAAAGATAAAATAAAAATTGTATTTGTCTTCATCAAACAATAGGAAATTTCAGCGTTTGTTCATTAAAACTCACTTTCTGTTTAATATTGTTCATATATTGAGATGTATTTACAATACATATGTTGGTAATATGCCCATGAGTGCATAATGATAGTCATGATTTATATAAAATCGCTATTGCATCATGCATATTCTACAATGTATACATATACATCAATTTCTAACAAGTAATGAATATCAAACTCCGTTTAAAAAGAACAAAATAACAATAGTACAATAGTACCACTAGCGCGGAAATGACAATCTGGTCTTCTTAGAATTATTTTAGTGGTTTTCCATCAAATCGCTTTAAAGAGACGTTTAAACAATGCGTGAAATTTATCTTGGAAGTGATATCAATTATTACATGTTCTTTAATATAACAAAGGATGGCTCCAGGTTCATTCTATTTACCAGTTTCTATCATTTATCTGTTTTCAGTCATTCTGAAACATGATAAAGATTTCCTCAACGATTCAATATTTATCAGTGACTGATATGATTGTAAGCCAAACTCACAAAAATGATAACTTGTTCCTCTAGTCGAGTCTCTTAATTCTGTGTTATACTAATTTCGTATAAATATATTTTTTTGTTTAATACTATTTACATCTCAACACTTTAAGAAAACTGTAAGTTATCTATATGTAATAAACACTTAATTTCCACTTATCACTATATTTTTCTAACATTTTTTATCCCCTTGTAAAATGTTTATCAATCTCCTTGAGGTTTGTTTCATTTTCTTTGTCTGTGTCAGGCATACTCACTATAGCATCTGCATATAACAATTAAAACTTTAAAAAAAAGTTTCACTTGATTTCCTTTCAGTCTTCAAATGAATAATTGAAACGTACACAGATAGGATAGACAAATGATGTTAAATTCTCCTTTACTAGTCACTATTTCAGGTATGAATCAACTGTTGACGTATTATTTAGTTTATTTGTCCTATACAAATGAGGACAGTTATGGGATATCTTACTTTGTTTTTGAGGTCGTAACTTTAAGCAACTTTCAGAAATTATTTAAGGCATTGAGTCGTCATAATTTTGTTTCTATTTTAATTCTGTATTTTTCATTTTCATATAGTTATTTTTAAATTGTACAAAAGTATGTTTATACATTTACGTGTATTGATTGTTTAGCCGTTTTTTTTCAAATTTGATTGTTGAAACAATATTGTGACGTCATCACACGATATGTCATGCGTCATAACTTATCAGCACTTATCAAAAGTTTGAGCTGTAAACAATTTGAGAGACTTTGTTGGAAAATATCTAAAACGGCGAAATCTGTCGAATTTGAAGCAAGGCAGGCTAGTTTTGTTTTCAGTCAGGTATAACATCAACGGATGCATTAAAGAAGGTAACGAGTAAATAACACCTAAATATACGCAAGTTGTCTCGACCATTAGTATTTAAATAGCATGTTAGATTTTGCACCGGAAAGACAGATAATAGTCTTATACCGCACGAAATAATAATGTCAAGAACGACGGAAAATTTAAGGCACTTAGTAATGTTATTATAATTAACCACGATCGCGGAAAGACTATTCGAAAAATCGCAAAGGTTTCTGATATCAAAACATCTTTGAATCATACCGTATTTTGTTATCATTTATAACTATATTTTGTTTTGTTAGCTTTTTGCTCACGATGAACGTTTAATCTACGTTAAATTTTTATATTTATGAATATTTTTCAAAATCTAAAAGCTGTCAACCGTCGTAAAGCGGTATTCATTTAGCAGCAAATATTAACAACTTAAATAAACAAGAGATCTAAGAAAATTGTGATGAATATTTGATTGATAAATGTATATTAACATAAATATATTTTCTAAGTATTCTGAAATATTAGCACTTTAAAACTAGTAATGTTAATCATTAACACTATACAAAGTTGTTACAAACTGGTGATGATACTAAAAATCTGAGCAAATGTTACTTACCCTGGTGATCAGAATGATTATCAACAAACTGACAAAGCTGTACCTACTCTGAATAAAGAAAAAGGAATCCAAGGACACTAGAGCAGGAAATTTATTTTATCAAATTTGCTCCATTTAATGAAGAGCATGTGTTCAGCATAATCAACTATCGAAGTTCTTTAGAGTGTTTATTAAATTAACTTCATAATATACAAACTAAATGTTCATTCCAAAGCAAAAGCTAATTTGTTGTCGTTGACGATATAAAAATACATGAATCAATTAAAATATCTAATTTGTGTTTAATTGAGTTTTGCTAAATTACTACATTTACGTTAAGAAAAGTAATTTCATTGTAACTTATTTAACATTTAAACTCGTTGTTTTCGTCACATTTTCTGTATACTCTTCTGACAAAGAAAAACTATAATTCACTTAAATTACCTTAATGTGGAAAGACGAATTATCTAGACCGTTTAAATATTTTGTCTGTCCATTTGCTTGTTTTGAATATTAAACACACGATTTTTATTAAAGTGACATTTGTGGTAAATTGTATTTAATTTAATATTTCATCTTTCATATTCAACTGAAAATCTTTCAATGAATATAAGAATCATATAAATATCCAGTGAAGTCCATGTCTACAAAATTGTTTCCATTTTATCAATATCAAATAATTCTAATATAAATCATGCCAAAATTGTTAGTACTACAGTCGGCTTATGATATACGCAAATCTCTTACAAAAGAAATATATAGCAAAGTAAAAAATATTCTTCTAGTGCTTTGCCTGCCTTTATTAAGTTGTGATTATCTTTTTACAATTGCTGACAATTTTTACAAAATACCCTTTCGTCTATGTTTCTCATACATTCAAATTAGGAGTCATAACTGTCTCTTAAAGAAAGCAATTAGAATAAGAAAGCAATTAGTAGGAACTTGTAGCAGTCTAATTACAGATTCATATCTTTGGAATAATCCCTTTATGTCCAATTAACGATTGAAAACTACATGTCTTCTCCGGCAAGCTTGATTTTGGAGATAATTATGATAATAATTGCTACGTTTTCATTTTCAAAATGTTATGTTATGTTTAATCAAAGAAGCAACGAATGTGAATGACAAAACGCAATTATCATCCCCGGGAAATGAATTAAGGAACTAGGCATGTAACTCATACAAGAAAAGTGGTTGACAATGTCATACAATATGATAAAGCATATTTTATGTTTATCTTATCCTATCCTAGAACTATCGTATACTATTATTTCTCTGAAAATATGTTTATGTGATAGGGAAAGATATTGATACCTGTTCAAGTTTATTCTCATTCTTTTAATGAGCTATATGATATAAGCTAGACACAGATACCATATGATCAATAATTCTTAAATTTAACTATACATTTTAGCGTCTGTCTTATATGTTTATCCCAACATTAAAACCTTGGATTCTTCATTGCTGTAATTAAATTATAAATAAATTGTTGCACAACAAAAACATTGCTTTTGATTTGTAATAGAATCATCTGAAATAATACATTATTTTTACATTTCTGTTCATAATGGTAATCGATTACCATCTGTTTTCTTTTTAAACTCTATTTTACAGAATTTTTATAATTCAAATTATGAATTAAATTATAAATAAATTGTTGCACAACAAAAACATTGCTTTTGATTTGTAATAGAATCATCTGAAATAATACATTATTTTTGCATTTCTGTTCATAATGATAATCGATTATCATCTGTTTTCTTTTTAAACTCTATTTTACAGAATTTTTATAATTCAAATTATTTATATTTGCAATGTTCAAATAAACGTTGTTTACTTTCCTCAAATGATCAACATATCCATTTTAGAGTTCCATTAATAATTACAAAATGTGAGTAATTCCAAGAGACATAATATTTGTGACTGCAAAATACCAAATACTTAATTTGGTTACCTACCGCTTCTTAAAGTTCGCCATTTGTAACAGAAAAAAACAACAACAATTAATTAATAAATTATTCAAGATATAAAAAGAAGGTATTTTACTAAAACTTTGTGAAGTGAAGAGACTCCTCCAATGTGTTTATGTTTTCATTGTTAATTCATTACTCAAAATAAGTTGTACAAGAAATAGCTTCAGGATGCAGACGCTTATAGGATTAAAAAAACAACGTTTTAATATTATCAGACAATCAAATTGTATTTCCTGTGGACATAATACTGGATCAGAATAAAAAGAGCCTTTCCAGTTAGAAAGAATTAGTCTAATATTGTCCGTGGAAAAGAGGAAGCGGAGTTGACAATATAAACTGATATACAGACATCTCAGATACCTGTTACTAAGAACATTTTAGACTTCTGTTAAAACCTTAAGGCAGAAATAATTTTGAGAAATGGACATTTTAAATAAGTCTGGCTGAGTGTCTGTACGGCGACGATCGAAGTGGTAATTGTATTAACTAGCACACAGAAACATCTTATATAGCTCGTGCTAAAAATATCCTTTCTGCTTCCGGGAATATTTTAAAGAGATACGTAGTTGCTTGGTGACCTTGTAAGAGTTGGATAGAAATTATATACCATTAACTGCTACACAGAAATCCCGGATATCTGGTACTACAAATGTTTTACTGCTGCCGTTGAACCTCTAAGGAGTATTTGTTTTTTTAAATTAGGCTGTAAGAGCAGGATCAGAATAGTATCTATATTGTTTAGTTCATAAAAATCTCAGACATCTTGTTTTCGGGAATATCCTACTATCTAAGAAAATCCTCTTTGGTAAATGTTTGACATAAAAACTTTATAAGAGAATGTTGTTGTTTTTGTTGAAAAGTTAATATATAACAGCAGATTATTGAAACATAAAGGTGAAGGAACGTAAGATAGATTTAGAAATTTAAGGTTTAGATTGATTAAAAGATGAGAATAATTGTTGAGAAAAAAGATGTTTCTTCAAGCATATCTTGTTGAATGAGTTCAGAAATAATTTGAGATTGTTGTTTTGAATTTATTTATTGCTGAATTCATGTTTTCAGTTGACATATATTCCAAAGGGTAAAAACTCCCCAGAAAAAAATATATGAATATTTCAAACCGCTCTGTTCACGCTTCATATCTTGCAATTCAAATGTTTCAAAATGTATTTTTAAACAAAAAATACATTTACCGATCTAAAACGTTTGGGCTGTTTGAATTAAGTGTTTTAATTACAGTAAGCAATGCAGAATACTAATAATTTGTAAGTAGCTATGCCTTAAGGATATTTTGTTTTGCCCTGAAGTTTTTATTCCGTTGAGTATATTTAATTTCATTGTAAGTTGATATCTCTAACATTGAAATATGTAGTCACTGAAAATATATCAAAATATCTGAAAACAAAAAAAATATAGTTAGATAATTTTGCAGAATTTTCGACTTAAGCCTTTCCCAAAATCGTGCCAATAACTACATAAAGTCGTGTAAGTTGTCCACAATGACATGAAAACGGTATATATGCCAGATATACAATAAAGAATCATTTGAATCCAGCCAAAGTGTCACTTAGGATTAGTGGCTGTGTCAAATAAATTAGACCTAAAGGCAAGGTTTTTAAAGATTTATGAACAAGAAGCCCTTCCGAAGAAAAGTCAAAGTCAATATGGTTTTACGAAAAGCTGCAGATGCTTGCAAATTTGTATAAGTTACATAGTAATATATTGCCAAGAAGACAAATTAAGTGATTGAAGATTACATGAGAAACCTCTATTTCACATTTTTTTATCATATAGCGACTTTAAGTTACCATAATGACTAGTGCAGGAAGACCGTTAAAGCCTCTGCGTGCATTTTTTCAAACAATTTCATGTACCGGTTTAAACTCCCCAGCAGTCATTATTATGCTGCTGACCGTTCCAAGGCGGCGCCCCT
The DNA here is from genome assembly GCF_026571515.1 of Ruditapes philippinarum. NCBI lineage: Eukaryota > Metazoa > Mollusca > Bivalvia > Venerida > Veneridae > Ruditapes > Ruditapes philippinarum. The sequence continues at coordinate 160,482 of NW_026863522.1, forward strand.
CTGTGTTCCTCAGATGTATGTTTATGTTGTTTCATACTGTTTTGGTGACACTTTTGCTTGTGTCCCTTGTTGTTTTCTCGTCTACGGTAAGTATCTTCCCCATTACCTCTAGTTTTTATTTCTTTGATTAACCGCCACCCCTTCCCCCGGTCTCCTGTCCCCTTCCCCTTTGTTGGCCTATTATTCTTTTCTTTGAATTTCTAATCAGTTACAATTTATTTATCATTTAATGATTAACCTGTCCGTGCTCTGTCTTTGCCCTGCCCTGATTTTGTTTGGGGTCCGCCTGGGCTCCTTGCCACTGGTTCTTGTTGCTGGATCATATGGGGTTGCGTTCATTGAATGCCGCCTTTCCTTGTTGATCTTGTTTATCATATTTTATATGTCAAGTATACAACGAAGCAAATACTCTGTTACATTTTAAATAAAATTCATGTATTTCAGCGTTTAACATGCAATACGTCACTTGAATTGTAAATTTAAAGGCATATGTTAAGCTCTTCATTTACTCTTTTATTACCTCATAAGTGCAGCATTTATTACTAAGAGAATACTCTTTAACTAAAAGAACATTCTGTGATAATTCCTTAAATATCTCTCTTTAAAATGATTGCCCAAATATTTACCTACCCTCGAGATATAATATTATCATAGGCAATGAAATCGAGTCGATAAAATAACACTTTTCTATGAATAGATGCCAATTGAACGTCGACAATGCAATTAGCCCTCTCCTGAAATTATGTGAATGATGACAGAAAACAGTCAGACATGCCAAATATACATACAGATTTCAGTGTTTGAGAACGGTAATCAAAACCAGAACAAAATTATTACCAGAATTATATTTATATAGAAAATGTTTTTAGAAGATAATATAAAAACAAGATCATCAAAGAACGGCGGTGTTCCATAAACGCACCCCCACACGACTCAGAAACACAGGACCAACGGCAATGAGCCCAGCAGGAGTCATTAGCAGGCTATGAAAATTAACATTAACAATAATGTGAAAAGAGCTTTTATGTCATATGCTTTGTAACGTCCATTCTGGTTAGATAGATTGCATACTTACAGCGAAAAGATTTAAGTACCGTATTTATAATTATTATAATGGTACTAATGTCAGCATGGAGCAGTATGGAAAAGTCTTCATAACAACAAATCAATTACATGCAGTCAGAGATATTTTATATTATAATGATCTCAGTGATTCCAGAAAAAAGTGCTTCCCCAAATGTTCATGTCATTTTTGTAGTTATCATGAACATAATACTAACATTGGCAAAATTGTTTGACATCCGGTGAAAGAACATAAAATGATCTTTTTAATTTACGTAATTTATTATTTACATTTAGATAGGCATGTATCTAACGGATATATAAATTTTAAATTAAAACTGGATACCATTTTCATGAATGGGTAAGATGTTAATGAAACTTATATAATTTAGCCCATCATTATTATATTTGAAATAGCAAGACATTATTAGAGTAATAGGGAGAACATCAGATGTGCAATCCAGGGGTCGCAGTTTCAATCCTTGAGCGAGGTGATACCTCTCCGTGACAAATGATCTTGAACTTTGATTCTGTTTGTCATTTGTCTCTCACAGCTAAGCAAAAATCATGTTTCATAACAGGTTGGTCTTTTTCGCGGAAATTTATAACAGGAAAGTTATCATGGAAAGCAGGTTAGTCGTACCAAACCCGAGATATGACCCAAAATATACCAAATCGGCAAAAGAATAAAATAGAAAAACAATCTAAAGTAAAATTTTATTTTTATTAAGACTTAGTTATGTATTTTTTAAATATGTAAATAATTAAATTATCCCTTTTCAATCTACCCTCCTGTGTTTGTACCTAGAGTGTAAACTAGTTCACATATCATATATTTAGAATGATCTGGTAAAAGACCATCTTTTAAATAATAGTGTAAGTAAATTTAACACGGGTACTTAGGCAATATACAATCATTTCTTTTAAAATGGTCTATGGGTCATACACTATCTTAAGTTTGTTCTAAAACGTGTAAATTCTGTGTTACTAAAATATCCAGATTGCTATCAAGTTAAATGATTTCTCTGTGGCGTATTTTGCTTCTTATGTATCATATTAGAATCTCACGAACTTAATAGGAGAATCCCTATAGGGATATTTTTAAATTAAAGTGATTTACGTTTTGTAATTTTACCTCGAGTAAATAATTGATTGATGCTCTATTTTAAGTAATTGACGAGTATCTTGCATGCAGAGTATTAGTTTATTTCATGTTTTAGATTGTAAAGAAATGATTGTGGATATATGCACGAACCATGTTTGCAGTAGATAAAATCTTAGCAGAATTCGAACCAGATGAGTACTGTCATAACTCTGTTTTATAAAGCATGTCTTAAGTATATATAAAACAAAATAATTTTAAAATTATATGTCTAAATAACTTTTTAACTACTAAGCATAAACAGTTTTAAATGACATTACTCGATAAGGCAAACTTAAAAGAAAAAAAATAAGTCGTAATACATTGACTCTTTTTATGGCGTTTAAAGGATTTAATGACTTTTCAAGGAAAACAATTTTACATTTCTTTATCTAAATCTACTTACATATAAGTTCTTTGACTTAATAAGTACAATGTACAAAGTTTTAATTTTTTTTTTTGCCAAATAATACCGTATGACTAGTAGTTATAAAACAAAGGCAACATAATATTCATATCAGGTGTAAATTTGTAAATGCTATTTTTTCCGTGTTTTTTTTGCATCTATGCTTGCATGCTCTAAATCGACCTAACGCCAGTGCTACGACTAAAAGCGTGAATTTAATGTGTTTTTTTTTTTTGCCTTTTGCCGGCCCTAATGATAAATTCTTATAATAGATAAGTAATCAAGAACATTATGTGATGAAGAAATGCCAAAAATACGTCAGTAATTTTTAGGAACCTCTTCTTAAATGTTGTAAATAATGACATAAAGCAATGGGCTTTGCCAAATATAAATAAAAACGCCAGTGATCTCCTGCCAAATATTTATTTATTTTGCGATGACTTATTTACCTTGATTAGTTGTCGGACCAAAATAAATAGAAGAGTTATACCAGTAACAATTTAAAGTTTGTTATGGTATAAAGACAATTTTGAATAATATGTTTTTGAAACCGCAATCTCTTATAGCCAGAAATACTGTGTAAAAAAATTGTTTGGGTTATTTTTGGCTGTCAATTTAAATAATTTCTTTGTGGCGTGATGGCTATCTAGGTTTCATGTTGGATCATAATGCATTTAATTATAAAAGACTCCATGTTATCTCCCGGGAGTTTTTGAACTAAAAGTGATTTTCATTCTATAAGTGATATCACAAATGAATTATTAATTTTGTTTTCTTTTGGATTGATTGATGGCATGTTGGCATGCATTGTGTGACATATCTCTAAGATTATAATTTTGTTGACTTAACATCTCAGCTAAGCACGTCGTTTACACGTACAATGCTATTTAATCAAAGAAAGGTCTTCAAGTATTCAGATGACTGTCTGTCTGAGAACAGTTTTTTACAGTTGCTTGTAAATATAAAGTGGTTTTTGCTTTTTATGTTATAATTTGTTTTACTGTCAATAGAGGAATGATTGATGAAAAGTATTGTGTAGTTTTTATTGTTTTTTTATGCAACGTACATGTAGCATATTCCACCAGTGCTGGAATACATTGGACAACCCTCGTCACATGCGCCGGCATTACGGACGGACGTCTGCCTGACTGGTTGTCACCGTCTACGCTCTCTTTCTCTTCCACAGAGCGTTTGTGCCATTTAAAAACCAGCCTTCGTGACCTGAACTTTGTCCCGCTTGCCTGTTAAGTTCTTTTAGGCATCTGTTGTGATTTACCAATATTTGCAACCAAATTTAATGATCGTCCGTATTTCCAGACGTTATGCGACTCACATTTTCACGCTAATTACAGTTTGACGACCCGCACATAAATGTTGTTTATTTTCGACTGTTACAATAGGGCAAATGACGCCATATTTTCTAGTGGACGTTAGGAAACCGTACACACATTTTTCCTGAATTTTAACGTTAATATGTAGTATTTAAAAAATACCGTGATGCATCAAAGTAATGAACTAACCCAATTCTTTGTCGTGCGCCGGTATTACGTTACCAAGGTAACTGTATGACGATTCGTTTTCAGGACATGCCAGTTACATGTTTTTTTCTTTTGTTTTCTTATTAAAAATATATCTCCCCTTCAAGTGATATATAATTAATGTTTTTCTATCAAAAACTCACACGACAATAACTGCAGTGCACGAATTTTTTGGACAACCCACGTATAATTACAACGAAACACATAAAATGCAAATCCGACAAGATAGAAATGGTCACATTGATGAACGTCATGCCAAGTATTTTGCTATCTTATCATGTTCAGATAATTACATTTAACAAAACACCTGCATACGTTTTTTTTATCAGAATCACTATTTTATTTAATGTAAATTATGCTAAATTAACAAATCCTAAAATAAAACATACTCCAACCGGTTGATACTTTGCTCGAAAGATGACGTAATTTCTTGTTTTAACTTCTGCCAAAAAACAATACCATTAGCATTATCATAAACATAACTGATAATTTCGCAAACATTCAAGGAATGTGTTTACAAAAAAATACTGTGCTTTACAATCTTATGTCTGTATCGACTAGAAAATTGACTTTTGTTTTCAAAGGACTCTTTTTCACAGAAATTAATGAATGAAGTTTTGATAATTATTTTGTTCTCGTCAGTGAAACATCGGCAGCAATTTTATTAAAATGTGTGAAAATTTTAAAATATTACATTTCCCACTTATACACTTCGACGGTAAGGAATAGAAGGATTTTTTTAACAAAAAAGTTAAACGTTGTCCCAATAAACATGACATCACTACGAGTTTCAATTATTACCTTCTTCACTTAATAAATTGCAAGTATCCTGGTAAATACTCGAATGAAAGTCATACCTTTTTCTTTAGGATTTATAACAACTAACATGTAATTTATTAAGTATGTACGCCTATTTATGATATATAAATGGTTATGTGAGGGATGTTGCACTTATTCATTATCCCTCATGTACAGACTCAATCAAACCGAGTCTGCAATTCTTATGTTATTTTGTTGTGATTAATGCTTCCGAGGGATCACGTTGTTTCCAGAATTTAATGTCAAATAAAAATATCAAGCTTAGAGTTTTTGTTGTCATTATCTTGAAGGTAAGAAATGATACAATCGTTGGAAAGTCAACATAAACTGTATGCTTTATAAAAATAAACAATCATAAAAAGGAGCCGTGATCGGAAGAGTTTGATAATAGTATAATAGTATAATGTCGAGAATTTACTTATTTTTAAATAAAACATGTACTATGTTAAGAACGGTTGCAGAGTTAGGATACACATACAATGGTAATAATTGTGCCCGTAGAATAAAATATATACTTGATAATCAAGTTTTGGTGTAAATTTGGCAAAACCAATTTAACATTCGAGGAAGATCTCAGGTTTCCTTTCAATGCATTACTTCAGGCACGCGCAAGTCCTGAGTAGAACGTTTCCTTAGCTTTCTGGATAGCTTCCTCACATGAAATAGTCCAAAGTCCCTGTCGGGATCCGAATCCGCAGCCATGAGGGGCAAGTAGTTTGAAGTCAGCGACCGTAACCACTTGGCCACGGACTCCCCTACCTGTTCTATAAATATGTATATCTATACATATGTATCAATCATGTTTAATAATAAAATTGATAATGAATTTGAATTTTTCGGTGATTTTTTTCTTGATTTTTTATGGTAATTTCCGAACATTCCATCTGCAACATTTCAAATTTATGAATTTGCGAAAAAGTAGAAATAACGTCCAAACTCAAAACAATCCAAATCATCTTATTATAAAAAAATATAAAAAAGTATAAAAATACAAATTTATTAATGTAATTTTGCAAATATTACCACTTATTTATACCAATGCGAAAAAAAAGAAAGATTTGTATCAAGATTTGTATCAATGTCCGTCAGAATCCCATTTGTTTTTTTATAAATTAAACAATATTTTATCGATGCAATCTTTTTTACAGAATACTAGCAGGTATTTATGTATTTTACCATAAGACAATGCTATCAGAAAAAAATTATTTATTTTCCCTAGTACGAATAAATAGATATTTCAATTCATCATTTTAATGAGTATCGAAATAAATAGAAATCGCAATGTTTTTTTTATACAGTTTTAAAGATAATGTCTTTCGAACAATATGTATATCTGAGCTTGGAGGTAATTCCTATTCATTAGTGTAAATGAGTTTTAAAAAATGTGTACAGGTGATATTAAAGAATATTACCTTTAAAATAGAACAAAATGTAATTTTTTTAATAATCTAACTATTGGTCATGAAGTACATTTCAATTATCTTTATAATCCTTTAACACAAATACACATTTAATATGAATCAGGCAAGTACAATGAATAAAGTAGTTTAACGTTTGATGAGAACCTTTCATTTAATTTCACAAAAATATGAATAAATAAATAAATAAATAAATAATATAAAGACAAATATGATAAAAATGATTTTGTATAATTCAATTTGAAATAAATTTTAGATTTAAAATAAACTTGCATAATTTTAGTGTTCCGTTGTGAAATTGAAAAGAAAAGACTATATTGGCTTATATCAGCTGTACGAACACAATTAAGAAATAAACAAAAGCAGTAAACGAATAACAAAAGTACAACTATATAATTTATTCTCCAATATATTTCCATTTATGGATATACTTGTAATAACATGGAGAAATGATTATGTAAAAAAACAATTTGTCATTAGAAGTAAGTTATTGAATAGATAAAAGGCCTTTCACCATATTGCTAGTAACACGTTCACATAGTTCATGTCATTATATAAATGCTTTTATATTTACAGAGCAATGACATCTGTTCCAGATATTTGATTGTTTGTATCCCTTTAATATATGAATTAAAATGCAAATATTACATTCTGTACAATTATGGTAATTATAAAGATATGAGCTTTTTCATAAACGACTGTGGACAGATAACAAGTTACAACATTTCATTCCTTATAAACGAAAAACGTGTTATGTACTAACTCCTATTAGTTAAAATTACTTTTGTTTTACCGATATCGTAGATCAGTTTTAGTAATTGATGGCTATATTGCATGCAGAGTATCAGTTTTCTTTTAGTTTAAACAAGTGAACAGATAATTGTGGATATAATTATGCACGACTCATACTTGAAGTAGATAACATCAGATGTAAGCATTATATTAACCAGAAGACTACTCTCACTACTCTGTTACATAACGTATGTCTCCAACTGTACCTATTTAGATAATATTCAAAGCAGTAATAAATAGGTTTTGATCTTCATACCACGTGATTAAAGGGGGCGAAGAGATAAGCCGTTTTGGCGTCTGTTCAATTCATATTAAAAGCAACAATTGTATGGTTATAAATACGCGAAAAACAATTTCATGATAAATCTTTATCAAAGTGAATATATAGTTTTGCCAAAGTAAAGTCTTAAACATTAGATTTGATATGTATATATGTACTTCTACTTTGTCGAGCCATTTGCCTGTGGCATATACTCAATAAAGTCCAAATCCTCGCAAAAACTGGACGAAATCACCATGCACATCCTACATTTAATAACATATATTTCATGTTCACTAATGACGGACATTAAGTAAAGATCATTTATTCACACTGATTCAGATCCATTTATAAGACTCTGCCAAGAATGTGTCTTACTATAGATAAACCGTTTCTAAGATGCTGTCCAAAATGACATAAAACAGTTATCAATGCCAGATGAACACTAAGAATCCGTTGATTTCTGGTGAACATTCAGTTCGGATTAGTGAGTGTGTCAAATAAAATAGTTTTAAAGATCAGTTAATCAATGCGTTACCAAGGGGAAGCCCTAAAAATTGAAACATTTATGGAATCAATGTCAAATACATTTTATGTACTCAAGACCTTCCTTGATCATGTGTTAACAACTTTCATTTATCCTATATGTCTAGTATTTTAACATAAAAAATAAAGTTTGAGTCGGACGTTATACTAACCACCAATCAACAACTTTTTAAAAATGAAATCCTTGTTGTTGTTCTTTTATACTACACTTTACGTTTACTTAACACCGCGGACGGTCAATTGATACCATCTAGATAAACATCAAATATGTCGCTGTTATTATATACAAACGGGCTTCAAAGTGACATAAACACATATTTGCTCTGTCACGCACAAGTGACAGTAATAATAAATAAAATAATCAGTGTACGAGTAAATTACAATCTATTGGTATTATTTTTGTGATTTTCCCGAATGTATTCATAAGTAAATTTTGATTTATCTATATGATTTTGAATACTGGTAAATTAGAAATATCCCATGTAGGCAACGAATATTCAATTTAACTTCAATAATGTAAAATTTAAACCAGCTTGTTTTCAATAGCTTCATGAACGGTTTTTCTAAAACAAAAGCAATTTTATCATATTTATTTCAAGTGTAATTAAGTCAATGATAAGTAATGTTTTCCGTGTAGTTTGCAATTTGGCTAACATGGTCGAAAAAAAATAATGCCACAAATAAAAGCGTGAATGGTAACTTTATGTTTCACACATTCTGCCTACCCTAATGATCACTTCTTAAGATAAGCAACCAATACATTAAATTAAACAATATAGTAATATATTGTAATTGTAATATAGTAATGAAGAAATGCCAACAATATGTCAGTATAAAATGTTGTAAAGAATGACAGAAAGCAGTTGGCTTTGCCAAACATTTATAAAATTGTCACTGATCTTCTGCCAAATATTTATTTATTTTGCGATCACTAAATAAATTACCGTTATTAGTAGGCAGACCAAAATAAAACGAACTGGTTTACCAATAACATTAAAAATTAACAACATGTGTTTTTTCAGAGGTATAAAGACGATTTCGAAGCACACATTTTTGAAATCACAATCTCAGTGAGTCATTATTAATATGTAAATGAAACTTGTTCAGTTTGCAGTCAAGTTAAATAATTTCTTTGTGGCGTGATGGCTTTCTAGGTTTCATGTTGGAACATTGTGCATTTAATTATAAAAGATTCCATCCAATCCATAGGGAGTTTTTGAAATAAAAGTGATTTTCATTCTGTAAGTGATATCTGAAATGAATTATTGATTCTGTTTTCGTTTGGAATGATTGATAGCATTTTGGCATGCATTGTGTGATATATCTTTAAGATTATAATTTTGTTGACATAACATATCGGCTAAGCAGGTCGTTTACACGTACAATGCTATTTAATCAAAGAAAGGTCTACAAGTATTCAGATAATTGTCTCTCTGACAACAGTTTTTTTATATGATTACAACGAAACACATGAAATGAAAATCCGACAAGATAGAAATGGTCACATTGATGAACTTCATGCCAAGTATTTTGTTATCTTATCATGTTCAGATAATTACATTTAACAAAACCTCTGCATACTTTTTTTATCAGAATCACTATTTTATTTAATGTAAATTATGCTAAATTTACAAATCCTAAAACAAAACATACTGTAATCGGTTGAAATACTTTGCTTGAAACATGACAGAATTCCCTGTTTTAACTTCTGCCAAAAAACAATACCATTAGCGTTATCATAAACATAACTGATAATTTCTTAAGCATTCAAGGAATGTGTTTACAAAAAAGTACTGTGCTTTACAATCTTATGTCTGTATCGACTAGAAAATTGTCTATTGTTTTCAAAGGATACTTTTTCACAGAATTTAATAAATGAAGTTTTGATAATGATTTTTTTCTCGTCAGGGAAACACCGGCAGTATTTTTATTAAGATGTGTGCAAATTTTAATATATTACATTTTCCAATTAAATACGTTTCGACGGTAAGGAATAGAGGAAAAAACTTTTCTGAACAACCAGTTAAACGTTGTCCCAATAAACATGATATCACTACGAGTTTCTTCACTTAATAAATTGTAAGTATCCAGGTAAATACCCGAATGAAATTCACACCCTTTTTCTTTAGGACAGAATAACAACTTACCAGTGGTTTATGAATTATTGAAAGTATTCACGCCGACATATGATATATAAATGGTTATATACAATATGCAGTTTGATGCCAAATAAAATATACAAATAAATTTTTTTTATCAAACTCAGAGTTTTTGTTGTCTTTATGTTGAAGATAAGAAATCATACAATCGTTGAACAATCAACATAAACTGTATGCTTTATTTAAATGAACAATGCATAAAAAGGAGCCGAGATTGGAAATAGAACTTTTCACGAGTTTGAAAAAAGTATAATGTCGAAGATTTATTTTTGTTAAATTAAACATTTGCTTATTTTTAAATAAAACATAAGTAAACTATGTTAAGAACGGATGCAGAGTTAGGACACACATACAATGGTAATAATTGTGCCCGTCATATGATATATAAATGGTTATATACAATATACTCGATAATAATGGTTTGATGTACATTTGGCAAAACCGATTTAACATTCGAGGAAGACCTCAAGTGCCTCTCAATGCATTACGTCTGGCACGCACGGGCCCTGACTAGAACCACCCACGTTTCGTTAGCTACATGGATAGCTTCCTCACATGAAAGAGTCCAAAGTCCCTGCCGGGATCAGAACAAACAGCCTTGGGGCGGGGGCGGGGCAAATAGTTTGAAGTCAGGGACTGTAACCACTTATCCACGGACTCCCCTACCTGTTCTATAATTATGTATATCTATACATATGTATCAATCATGTTTAATAATTCAATGGATAATGAATTGAATTTTCGGTGATTTTTTTTCTTATTTTTGTAATTTTTTATAGTTATTACGGAACATTCCATCCGCAACATTTCAAATTTTTGAATTTGCGAAAAAAAGCAAAACAACGAAACGGAACAAATGCGAACAAAGATTTTTATCAGTGTCCGTCAGAATAATTTTTTTATAAATTAAAAAAATAAATATTTTATCGATGCGATTTTTACAGAATAGCGAGCAGGAATTTATGTATATTACCATATGAAAATTTAATCAGAAAAAACACATTTATTTTCATTTATTTTTCCTAGTACGAATAAATAGATATTTCTATTCATCATTTTAATGAGGACCTAAATTAATAGAAATAGCAATGTTTTTATACACTTTCAAAGATAATGTCTTTCGAAAATTATGTATACCTCAGTCTGAAAGTAATTCCTATTCATTAGTGTTAATTAGTTTAAAAAATCTGTACACATGATATTAAGAAATATTATCTTTAAAATACAACAAAATGTTAAATTTCTAATAATCTAACTCCTGTTTATGAGGTACATTTTATGTAACTGTATAATCCTTTAACACACAAACACATTTAATCTGAATCAGGCAAGTACAATGGATAAAGTAGTTTCACGTTTGATGAGAACCTTTCATTCAATTCTACAGAACACATAAATAAATAAATAAATAAATAAATAAATAAATAAATAAATAATATGTTAAAGAAATAATAATGATAAAAATAATTTTGCATAATTTAATTGAAAATAAGTTTTTGAATAAACTTGCATAATCTAAGTGTTCCGTTGTGAAATTCCTGAAGGAAAAGAAAAGACTTTAATGCCTATGTTAATATATATAGTAACAAAATCTAGGGTATTTTAGGGCCATTATGGCAAGATCTAGGTCATAATGCAATTTTGGCCGCCTTGCTACCCGGCATATTTTCCCATAATGGGCGAGTGAATGGGCGCACGTGCAGAATGACGTAATCAACCCTCAGTGACTTTCAAGATGGTTGCTGACGTTGAATGAACTGTAGTCACTTGCACACATATTTCTTTTAAAGTTAAAATAACATAATTAATCACAAACAGCAAAGCTTATCATTGAAGATTTATAAACGCAAGACAATACATGACCCTCGGAAATTCCAAAAAAATATTTTAGATTGACTGTACGGTAAGGTCGGATCGTTCGCATTTATACATAGACAGTCTCAGAAACCGTTTTCGGATGCACACAACTTCAAAAAAAACTGGCACTAGATCTAAATGTAATTCTCACAAAAAATGTAAAGAGTAGGAATCTGTATTTATCGATAAAACATCAATACAACAACATTTTCTTATATTTATTTTGTGATGTCTTGTTTTCTAAGTTATTCTGAGTGTTAAACTGTACTATATGACAGATATTTGTTTAAATTGACAAATGTCCGTTTCTTAGAAAGGGCGACAACCAAGATTAGCGGCGATGTCTAAACGCCGTATTTCGGACAAAGCTATTAAAGACGTTAATACTTGGTTGCTGCTCGCCTTTATGCGACAATGGCCCTCGAGTTCATAATGCCTGCGGCCCACAGGCCATTATGCACATCTTCGGGGCCATTATCACAAAATGGCGAGCAGCAACCAAGTGTTAACCTCTAAATATTGGCTTATATCACCTGAACACAATTAAGAAATCAAAAGCAGTAAATGAATAACAAAAGTACAGCTACATAATTTATTATCCAATATATTTCCTTTTATGGATTTATTCGTAATAACAGTGAGAAATGATTTTGTAAAAAAATTGTCATTAGAAGTTATTAAATAGATAAAAGGCCTTTCATCATACATCATTAATTCTCATGCTAGTAACACATTAATGTAAAGTTCATGTTATTATATAAATGCTTTTATATTTACAGAGCAATGTCATCTGTTCCAGATATGTGATTGTTTGTATCTCTTTGATATATGAATTAAAATGCAAACATTACATTCTGTAAAATTATGGTAATTATAAATATATGAGCTTTTTCATAAACGACTGTGGACGGATAACACGTTACAACATTTCATTCCTTATAAAAGAAAAAAATGTTATTGTACTTACTCCTGTAAGTTAACAGTACCTTGTTTGACCGATATCGTATATCATTAATTACGGTGCTATTGACTACAACTGAACAATATTAATATTTTGCTTTCTAAAGAAAGAAACGTGCAGAATTCAGGTTCTGTGTTATTCAGACATCCTTTAGTGACAAATGGTTTCTGTGTGATTTGTATCTTATGTATCATCTTAAAATACGAACTTAATAGAGGAATCCCTACAGGGAATTAATTTCAATTTAAGTGATTAACGTTTTGAAATTATGCCTGAAATTTATAATTGATTGTAAGCTCTAGTTTTAGTAATTGATGACTATATTGCATGCGGGGTATCAGTTTTACTGTAGTTTTAGCGAGTGAACAGATAATTGTTGATATATGCACGAACCATGCTTGAAGTAGATAACATTAGATCTATGCATAATTTGAAACAAATAACTACTCTCAGAACTCAGTTATATAAAGCATGTATCTAGTTTGTACAGTGGAAAAAAAATCATATTACATAAAACAATAATTATTTTACAGTTATTTGTCTTAAAAGCAAGTAGTTGATATTCAGGCAAACGGAAATTATGACAACAACAAGGGACATACATAGATAATATATATTACTGCAGCAACGGGGCGGAAATTCACGGAAATCATTGTCTTCAAGTCTGTGTAAAATGTTAATAAGTAATCCTTTTTACAAGTATACTAAAACGGAATAAAAATAGTTGTTTTTCTGGCAACAACTTTTTTCAACATTGAAGTTTACGTAAACAAGATCATTACTTTGGCGACCATTAAGGCAGCGATTTGTATAATAAAATTTCATTTAAAATAGTTTATTTATAAATATATTATCGTATTGTCTTTTTAACTACTTCCTATTGCTATTTGACATGATTTTGAACGCTATTCCAATATTTCTATAATAAGAAACATACCGTTAGGCATATGCAACGGAACCTTTTAGTGCAACGGAACCTTTTAGAAAATATTTAAAACGGTAATACATAGAGTAATAAATACGCGTAAAACAATTTTATGATAAATTTTTATCCAAGTGAATACAAAGTCATGCCATTGTAAAAAATCTTAACCATTAGCTTTGATATGTATATATGTACTTTTACTTTCATTGGCACAAAACAAATCTCTTAAAAAGTCCAAATTCCCGAAAAGAAATGGACGAAATCATCATGTACATCCTACATTAAATCATATACATTTCATTTTCACTAATGACGGACATAAAGGAAAGATCATACATTCACACTGATTCAGATCCAGTTATAAGACTCTGCCAAGAATGTGTCTTACTATAGATAAACCGTTTCTAAGATGCTGTCCAAAATGACATAAAACAGTTATCTATGCCAGATGAACACTAAGAATCAGTTGATTTCTGGTGCACATTCAGTTTGGATTAGTAAGTGTGTCAAATAAAATAGTTTTAAAGATCAGTTAATCAATGAATTATCAAAGAGAAGCCATAAACATTGGAACATTCATGTCATCAATGTCAAAAACATTCCGTGTATTGACCATGTGTATACAGCGTTCATTTATCGTATATGTTTAGTATTTTAAAATAAAAAATAAAGTTTGAGTCGGAATGTATGTTCACCACCAAACAACTTTATAAAAAAAATTGTAATCCTTGTTGTTGTTTTTTTTATTCTAACCTTTATGTTTACAAAACACCGCGAACCGACCATTGATACCATTTAGATAAATATTAAATATGTTACAGTTACGATATACAAACGGGCTTGAAAGTGACATAAAAATATCTTTGCTCTGTCACGCACAAGTGACAGTAATATTAAATAATTATGATAATTAGTGAAATTAACGAGTAAATTACAAAATATCTCTATTGGTATATATTTGTGATTTTCCCGAAAGTATTCATTAGTTAAGGTGAACTTATCTATATGATTTGGAATAAATTAGAAATATCCCATGTATGGAAAGAATATTCACTTGAACTTCAATTAATATAATAATATTTTTTCAAGTGTAATTTAGTAAATGATAAATAATGTTTATCCGTGTAGTTTGCAATTTCAGTAAAATTGTCTTAAGCGACATTACGCCACAATAACGCGTTAATGAATTCTGCGTACGTTAATGATCACTTCTTAAAATAAGCAATCAACAACATTCATTAATGAAGAAATGCCAACAATACGTCAGTTCAGTTGTAAATAATGACATAAAGGTGTTGGCTTTGCCAAAGAATAATAAAATCGTCACTGATTATTGCCAATGACTTATTTATTTTGCAATGACTTAAATACCTTTATCAATAGGCGGACCAAAATAAAACGAACAGTTTTACCAGTAACCAGTTGAAGTTAATAATATGTTTTTGTCAGAGGTATAATGACAATTTTAACGCATTTATTTTTGAAACCACAATCTCAGTGAGCCAGTAGAAATGTGTGAAACCATTTGTTCAGTTTGCTGTCAAGTTAAATAATTTCTTTGTGGCGTGATTGCTATTTAGGTTTCTTGTAGGAACAATATGCACTTAATTATAAAAGATTACATGTAATCCCTAAGGAGTTTTTGAAATAAAGTGATTTTTCATTCTGTAAGTGATATCTCAAACGAATTATTGATTCTGTTTTCCTTTTGGAGTGATTGATAGCATTTTGGCATGCATTGTGTGATATATCTCTAAGATTATAATTTTTTTAACTTAACATCTCGTCTAAGCAGGTCGTTTACACGCATAATGCTATTTAATCAAAGAAGGTTCTACAAGTATACATATGCATGTCTCTCACTCATCAGTTTTATATTTAAGACTTAATAGTTTATCAGTACTTATTAGTTTCAAACAACTTTTGAACACACAAAATATTAGGAGGTAAGCATGAGTTTTACGAGATAGCATTTTCTATGCACATGTGTATTTTCAGTAAAGAATTACGAATCTATATCAACAAGAGCAAAGATTTCGGACGAAATTTTGGATTATAATAAAGACGGTAGATACATTTTCCCACACATACACGTATTTTAAACACTTAATAATAAAACAACTGTTAAGATCATTTTATCTTGTTACATGTTAAATTAACACTTACATAGTAAAAGATCGTACTACATAATGTCCCATAATTATGCTGCAAAAGCTTTAATAATCATTTCATTTAATGAGCAACCTGTTATCCACAAATCAGTCGCCTATGTAATAAGAGTTACTTCTCGTGTCCATTACCAACATGTTAAATACAGTATATCTGAAAAGAACACCTGAATGGTTTTATTTCTACATTATTTCATAAAAAGAATATTAAGTTTAAAAAGTCGTAATACAAACACTTCTACGCAACATTTCTAATCGGTTATGACTTTGCTCGAAAAGTGACATCATTCCTTTTTAACTTCTGCCAAAAACAATACTATTAGCGTTATCAAAAACATAACCGATAATCCCTCAAACATTCATGAAATGTGTTTACAAAACGATACTGTGCTTTACAATCTTATGTCTGTATCGATTAAAAAGTGTCTGTTATTTTTTCCCCAAGAAACTATGACAAATGAACTTTAGATAATATAATTTTTGCCGAGGATGAAAAATTGGAGACAATTAGTTAAGAAAAAGTGTAAACGTTTTATTACATTACGTGCTGTTCCCTGGTGTATGTTTTGACAGTCAGGAATAAAAGGGAAAATAAAATTAAGACAATAGAAATCCCTTAAGAAATTCAAAAACGGCAAAATTGAAAATGTGTCAGGCTCGGTTTGATTGAGCCTGTTCATGGACGGTACTGTCAAAAGCAAATTAACCATCCACTCCCCTTAGCACTGGCTTATGCAGTATTCAATATTTAAACATATAATGGTAAAATTTTGAATTAAGAAACATCCGCAGATGTGTTCATGGAACCTTCAATGTGACACGTTCGTGCACTTCTATGAAAAGCGGCGTAAGGTCCATAAGTAAAATAAACGAAAAATCAATGGGTGGAACTAAATAAAATGGAATTTTGAAAAGGGAATCAGAGGTTATGAAGCCTGCATTTCACAGATAAGACGTCAAAAGACAAAATTAAAAAGCAGGCAACATATCCTGAGGATGATTCAACATTTTTCAAGTATGAATACTGGAACCAGAAGAAAAATACCGAAAAGTGAAAACTCAAAGTACCACAAACACAACAATATTGTACTTAAAGGTCTTCAAGGATGGGAAATATAACATCTCTGATTGAATGTACGGAGCTACTTTTTACAGCCCTGTTTTGTTATGAAAAATGTAGAGTAGCTTAAGTGAAATTGTATTTTGTGGAACTTATGCCAATTGCAACGATATAAGATATTTATTTAATAAGTATTATAATGCGTACAAAGCAAGTACAATGGTGTATATGTAAATAAATTAGTGTCAGTTGTTATAAAATGCATGTTTATGTATCTGCAAAGTGTAATTGATGTTAAATTTATATATCTTACATACTATTCTTGCTTCACTGAACTACCATGTTCATGAATATTACTATTTTAGGCATGCTTCGATAGACAGAAGTTTTTCATATCTTATTATAGTATTGAATTATAATGCTTTTAAATTGAAGAAGGATGACTAATGGTCTTTTTGTTTATAATAAATAACAATACACATGTTATATTATAATAAGACAAATATTACCATTTATTTATAGCAATACTGACAACGAAAGTAATCAAAGTATGCCATTGTATTAGACATGTTAGAGGACAATATGTAATTTTCATAAATCAGACTGTTGTTGTCGTCTTTATGTTGATTTGAAAACAAAATTGCTTTAAAAGATATTCTTTACATCCGCTCGAAACTGTAGATAAATATTCGCTACTTTCTTACATTTTTAGAAAAAATGCCGAACAGTGATAGCAAAAAAATCAACATTTTTAACTGTTTAAAGTCGCAAATAACTTTTATTAAATCTTATAAATATGACAATATTATCAGAAGAAAACATTTATTTTCATTCGTTTTCACTGGTACGAGTAAAAGTGTCAATTAATTTACTTTAATATGGATTTTAATTAAAAACAATACATAGTAAATAGATGCATTACTAAAAGTAATATCGAGTATGTGGAGAACCTTTCATTCAATTTGACCACAAACATGTGTTAAAAAGAAACTGAAAATGAATTGCAACCGCCTTTTTTCCCACAAAGAAACGGATTTGATAAATGAGAGAAATGATTCCCCAAAAACGTATAATCATCATTTGTTGACAATGAGTAGATAAAAGACCTTTCATCATGCATCATTTAATCCTAATTTTAGTAACACGTTCACAGATTTTATGTTATTATATTAATGATCTTTATATTTACAGAGCAATGGTATCTGTCCCAGATATGTCATCGTTTATAATCTCTTTGATATATGAAAAATAATGATAAATAACACAAAGTGTAAAATTATCATATAGAGCTTTATCATCATTCATGCTTTATCATAAAAGACCTTTGACTGTATTCCTTTTATTATGTAACCTTGATTATTTGAAAGAGATAAACTTGTATTCTAGGATCACATTGGCTCATTTTCATTGAAATATATTTACAAAGTTTAACATAACATTTTAGCCTATCATAGCATTCGGCACGATATGGCCAGTTATGTGTTGATGTGCCGTTAAAATCTAAACAAACAAACAAACCGTATATGGCGTATAATGAAAATGTGCAAATACGCTCGCTAGCACCTGTTTGAGCGTACTCAATGTTCAACACTTTAAACTGCTGGAATCAATGATCCAAAAGGACCAGAAAAGTATAACAACAGTGAAGTTCAGCACAAGTATCTTTCTATATAATCAATCAATAGGATTCAAATGGTGATATATATAAGTACCACATCACATGAATTACATATTCCTATAGCATTTTTGTAGATAAAATGCCCTAAATCGTATGAGTTTTTATTGTCCTTAAATCAATTCTAACACTGAAAACTTAAGTTGAGTGGTTAATGTGGTTAATTTTAAACCACTTGCCGCTCATCGCTGCGGCCTCGAATCCCGCCAGCGACTTTGGATTCTTTATATGTTTTGTATACATGTTTATATGCTATCTTAATAGCTGTCAGATCGTCGGTGATCTTCCTACACCAGTAAAGCTGAAAAGTCGCCATATGACATCTTCTGTCTTGGTGCGACGTAAAATCCCACCAAAACAAAAAGAGAAAAGAGAACTCCAAAGTGGTGATGATTTAACATTTAGCCATTTGGAACCTATAAGCGACACCGGGACATTTTAAATTTCTTGACAGAGATTAACCCACCGCATGAGTCGGCTCGCGTCCTGTGACACGGTCAACCGCTGCTTGGATTTTAGTCATCATTGTTTTTTTTCCTTTCGTGTTCATGTTAACATTAATCGAATTATTTTGAATCTTGAGTCTTGTCTGTCTTCTATATATGATGCTCAAGAGTATTCTAAGAAGATTCTTCAGTAAAATACTTTTCAAATTGTCAGCCTTACTAATGCCCTGTCTTCACAAACAACGACGTTATGATAACAGAAAACATAACATATCTTATCTTAATAACATAAATGGACATAGTGGTTTAATGACAATGTATTTGAATATAAAATTCATTTAACACCCTACTGGCTGTTCAGGTTAAACATACAGTATGTATTCTTAAATTAATGTTTACAGCTAAATTTAAATGACAGTCCGAAAAATAAGCAACAGAATACTGTTTAAGCTCACTTTTTCGCCGTCATGATGAATCGAATAAGAAATATATTTTTTTAAAGATTTACTATTGTTATGGAGATTGACCTAAAATTGATAATACAATGTTCATGATACATGTTTATACGGAAGCGTCCTGGTGCCAATTTAACATGTTTTATAAAACTAGATATCTCCTTCGTAGAAGATAAAAAAACTAATAAGGAGTTTATAACTCATACGTAGGGCTTTATAAGAAATGATTAAAGATATAATTTGATCGGAAAGTATGTAATCAAGCAATCAACACTTTTTTAAAAATAAAATCCTTGTTGTTTTTCTATTCTATACTTTATGTTTACTTAATACCGCGGACGGTCCAAAAACATATTTGCTCTGTCACACACACATGACTGTGATAATAAATACAATAATCAGTGTAACGAGTAAATTACAAAATATTTTTATTGGTGTATATTTGTGATTTTCACCGAATAAATTCATAAGTAAAGTTTAATTTATCTATATGATTTTGAATAAATTAGAAATATCTCAAAGAATATTCATTTAAACTTCAATTATTGTAAACTTTTAACCAGCTTTTTTTCAAAAGCTTAATAAACGGTAGTTCTAAAACAATGATACAATATTCAATATTGTTAGTTCCAAAAGCATTATTTGTAAACATATTACCGAATTTACATTTCACGTTAATAAAGGGAGGTTATTAGAACTTTATTTTCTATAAAGTCTCAGTCAATATTTTCAATAAGAAATGAAAGCTTATATTTTAATTAAACAAATATTTGCAGTTCATATTTAACATATATTCGATATTTGAAAATTGTTTTAGAAGCAAAATTATATACATATATAAAATTTCACTTAAGTCCGGTAACGATGGTTAGGAAACTACCCGCCTATATGACTAAAATACTGTTGGTAAAAGGCGTAAAATTAAACAAACAAACAACTAACCAATCAAAAAAACGAGCCCTTATTGGAAATATAACTTTTCAGGAGTTTGAAAATAGTATAAAAGAGAAAATAAAAATCCCTAAAGAAAATCCAAAATGGCAAAATTGAAAATGTTGTAGGCTCGGTTTGACTTAGCCCGTTCATGACCGGTACTATCAAGTGCAAACTACCTCCCATGCCTCAGCACCGGCTTAAGCAGAATATAACATTTAAACATGAACGCTGAGAATTTACTTATTCTTAATTAAAACATACACTATGTTAATTGTGCCAAAGAAATAAAATATATATTCGATAATCGTGGTTTAATGTACATTTCTATTTTTATGAGGTTCTAAATAAATAGAAAACGAAGTTTTATACACTTTTGAAGATAATGTCTTTCGAACAATATATCTCAGCTCGGAGGCAATTCCTATTCATTAGTGTAAATGAGTTTAAAACAATCTGTACACATAATGTTAAGGAATTTTATCTTTAAAATACAACAAAATTTTAAATGTTTAATAATCTACTTCTTGTTTATGAAGTACATTTCATTTAACTGATTAAAGACACACTCAATTTGAATCAGGAAAGTACAATGAATAAAGTAGTTTCACTATTGATGAGAACCTTCCATTCAATTTCGCAAAAGTATACATAAATAAATGGAAAAGAAAAGACTGTATTGTTATATATCAGCTTAACACAATTAAGAAATTAACAAAAGCAAAAAAAAAAAACGAATAACAAAAGTACAACTACATATTCTCCAATTTCTTTTCTTTTAAGTATTTTATAAAAGTGAGAAATGATTTTGTAAAACAAAAAAGTCATTAGAAATTATTAAGTAGATAAAAGGCCTTTCATCCTACATCATTAATTTTAATACTACTATCACGTTCACAGATTTATGTTATTTTATTTATGCGTTTTATTTCTCTTTTTCTATTCTTCGTTATTTTACAGAGCAATTACAACTGTTTCAGATATTTGATAACATATCTCTTTGATATATGAATAAAAAATGATAAATATTACATTCTGTAAAAATGATGATATAAATCTATGAACTATTTCATAAATGACTGTTTACTGTTAACAATTTAGGATAACAAGTTACAAACTTTCATTCCTTATAAAAGGAGAACGTGTAAATGTTCTTACTGTTGTTAGTTAAAAGTACTTTTGTTTTAACGATATCGTAGATCATTAATTTCGGTGCTACTGACTACAACTTAACTGTAATAAAGGACATGCCATTTAGATATTATAGAGAAAAAGATCTATTTTCTATGTATTGTTCTGTTCTATTCCAATCAACATATCATGGCTTCCAATCATTCAAACATTAATTTCGTTAAACAAAGGTCTCCAGAATGATTAAATTTACAGATAATCCTATACATTTTCTTGATATCCAAAGGAAAACGCGAGAAATGCTGGTTCTGTGTTATTCAGATATCCTTCAGTTAGCTTGCTATGAAGACACATGATTGCTCTGGGTATCATATTTAAAGATGATATTGTCTTGTTGGCAAAAGATGAGAAAGATTTACAATGTTTATTAAATGCACTTAACAACTGGTGTAGCACCAACGATATGTTTATAATTAGTAGTAAAAGTCAAATTGTCCATTTTAGACCTTTATCTATATGTAGAACATCGTTCAGTTTTATATGTGGTGTTCACACTAAAAATCGTTGATAGATATATATATGTATTTGGGATTAATGTTGCAAGAGCACTTAGATTTCAATGTCACGGCAAAGGTTGTAGCTCAAAGTGCAAGTCGGGCTCGCTAAATGTAAATCGGCTGGTGGTCTTCCGTACAATGTATTTACCCACCTATATGATTCTACTGTTTGGCCAACAATCAGTTATGGTTCTGCCTACTGGAGTTATTGCTCTTACTCGTGCGTTAACGCAGTGCAGTTTCGCGCCATGCGCTTCTTTTTAGGTGTTGGTAGATATACGCCTTACGTCGCGGTTTCAGTTGAAATGGGATGGATATCCCCAGAAATCAGAGAGTTGAAATCCATTGCTATTCATTTATCTAGAGTCTCTTATATGCTTGATTGCAGAGTAAACAAACGAGTTGCACTTTGTACTGCATCTGCAGCAAATAGATCATGTAAGAACTGGTTTTTCTATGTTAATGATATGTTAAAAAATTGTAATGCGCACCAATATAGTATTATAAGAATTTCCATTCCAAAACATACTATAGTGAATATTGTTACAACTAAATTGCAAGAAAAATTTGTTTTAAAATGGCTCGAATCATTGAATAGTGTCACAGGTCCTTCTGGTCGTGGTGGCAATAAGTTGCGTACATATCGACTGTTTAAAACAGAATATGAGACAGAATTATATTGTAAACTCATTATGCCTCCTTGTCATCGCACTGCATTTAGCAAGTTTCGTTGTGGTGTTGCGCCTTTACGCATAGAAACTGGGCGTTACGAAGGCTTAGATGTATTGGAACGAAAATGCCAGTCCTGTGACAATATTGAAGACGAAAGCCATGTCATTCTTGATTGCTTTGTGTACGATGACTTGCGACAATCATTATTTGATAAGGCTAAAACAGTAGATAATGCATTTGTTCAAATGTCTAAAAATGAACAATTAATATTTCTGTTCACTAAAACTGAAATGATACGTAATTGTGCCAAAACCTGTTTTAACATTCTACAACGTCGTCTTTTATTCTCTTGTAAATAATGCCATTATATTTGCTTTAAACATGATAATGTATTTTACCTAGGTTAAGGTAATCCTTGCTAATCAGGTCATGCAAGATCTCATCTTGGATGATTATCGATCTTTTAAAACGTTTTTATAGGCGCGATAGGGCTCCGATTTTCAATTCTCAATTTCTTAGCAGTTTTTATTTTTCGATTAGCGATGGTTACCTTACTTTTACTTTTAATATTTTGTTTAAATACATTGTAATTTTACTATTTGATTTTAGTCTTAGACTAACTGTATAGTTCTTGGATATGTTTATCATTGATATAATGTCTCTTAAAATTCTTAAATAGAATGGTCGTATGCAGATTTTATGTGAATATGTGTAAATATGTATAAAAATGTATGTATACGAATGAGACAAAAATAAAGTATGAATATATATTTAAATCTCAAGAACTTTATAGAAGAATTCCTATAGGGAGGTGTTTAAATTAAAGTGATTAACTATTTGAAATTTCGCCTTAAGTGAATAATCGATTGTACGCTCTGAGTATTAGTATTTGATGACTATATTGGATGCAGGGTATCAGTTTTTATAGTTAAGACAAGTAAACAGATAATTGTGGATATATGCAAGAACCATGCTTTAGATCTACGCATAATTTGAACCAGACGACTGCTCTTACTACTCTGTTATATAAGAAATATTTCCAGTTTCTACAGTGCAAAAACAAAGTTAAAATCATATTATATAAAATATATTTATTTTACAGGATTTTGTCGTCAAAGCAAGTAGTTGTAATAAAGGCAAATATGATCATTCAACGGGAATTATGACCACAACAAGGAACATACATAGATAATATAAATTATTGCAACAACGGGACAGGAATAAAGGAATTCACGGTAATCGTTATCTTCAAGTCTGTGTAATATGTTGATAGTTAAACCTTTTTACAAGTATACTAAAACTGGATAAAATATTTTTATTTTATTTTGGAAACGACTTTCTTTAACAATGAACTTTCACCCTTACAGCCCTTATCCCTTTAATTCCCTTATGGGCCCGTTTTAGTTGATATTATTTCACATTACATGTCCCACTCCTTTCACCCTTATGTCCGCTCTAGGTTTTTTTGTGTGTGTCGGGGGGCGCGTCCTGTGAACGTTGCCTTTGCCTTGTTGATCTTTATTCTTGGTTTTTACGTAAAACAGATCATTTCCTTGACGACAATTAAGGCAGCGATTGTTTTAAATAAATGTTCATCTATAATTATATCATCGTTCAGTACATTACCTTTTATTGCTATTTAACATGACTTTTGTCCGCTATTCCTACATTTCTACCCCAAGAAATATACCGTAAAACATATGCAACAGTACCTATTTAGATAAAATTTAAAACAGTAATAAATAGATTTTGTTCTTCCATATCACGCGATTAAGGGTTTGGAGAGATAAGCCGTTTGGCGTCTGGTCCACTCATATTAAAGCAACAAGTGTATGGCTATAAATACGCGGACAAATTTTATGATAAATCTTTATCAAAGTTAATATATAGTTTTGCCAAAGTAAATTTTAAACATTAGATTTGATATGTATGTATGTACTTTTACTAAGGCAAGTCATTTGCCTTTGGCACATGAAAGAAATATCCCTTAATAAAGTCCAAATCCCCGCAAAAACTGGACGAAATCACCATGGACATCCTACATTTAATCACATAGATTTCATTTAAAGATTACTAATGACGGACATTAAGTAAAGATCATTTATTCACACTGATTCAGATCCATTTATAAGACTTTGCCAAGAATGTGTCTTACTATAGATAAACCGTTTGTAAGATGCTGTCCAAAATCACATAAAACAGTAATCTATGCCAGATGAAAACTAAGAATCAGTTGATTCCTTCTGAACATTCAGTTCGGATTAGTGAGTGTGTCAAATAAAATAGTTTTAAAGATCAGTTAATCAATTAATTACCCAGGAGAAACCATAATAATTGGAACATTCATAGCATCAATGTCAAATACATTTCGTGTACTCAAGACCTTCCTCGATCATATGTATACAGCGTTCATTTATAGTATACGTTCAGTATTTTAACATAAGAAACAAAGTTTTAGTCGGAAGATAAGAAATTGTAAACCACCAATCGAAAAAACTTCTTGAAAATGAAATCCTTGTTGTTGTTTTTTATATTTTATACTTTATGTTTACTTAACGCCGCGGACGTTTAGATAAAGATTAAATAAGTGCCTGCTACAAGTAACAGTAATAATAAATATAATAAAATATTAAAGAATAAATTACAAGATATTTGTATTGGTGTATGTTTGTGATTTTCCTGAATGTGTTCATTAGTTAATTTTAATTTATCTATATAATTGTGAATAAATTGTTAAAAAAGCCTATGTAGGCGGAAAATATTCAATTAAGATTCAATTAATGTAACATCTAAACCAGCTTGTTTTCAAAAGCTTAATGCCCGTAGTTCTAAAACAAGGGCAACATTATTTTATTATTTCAAGCGTTATTAAGTAAATGATAAGTAATGTTTTCCGTGTAGTTTGCAAGTTTGTTTACATAGTCTTAAGCGACATAATGCCACAAATAAAAGCGTGAATGGTATTTTTATGTTTCACAAATTCTGCCTACCCTAATGATCACTTCTAAAAATAATCAATGAAGACATTAAATTAAACAACATTCAGTCATGAAGAAATGCCAACAATATTTCTGTTAAGTATACTTCTCTCTTTTTAAATGTTGTAAATAATGACGTAAAGCAATGGTCTTTGCTAAACATAAATAAAATCGTCACTGATCTACTGCCAAATATTTATTTATTTTACAATGACTTAATTACCGTTATTAGTAGGCAGACCAAAATAAAACGAACCTTTTTTCAGAGGTATAAAGACGATTTCGAAGAATACATTTTTGTTATCACAATCTTAGTGAGCCATTAATGATATGTAAAAAAAACTTGTGCAGTTTGCAGTCAAGTTAAATAATTTCTTTGTGGCGTGATTACTTTCTAGGTTTCATGTTGGGACATTTAGCACTTAATTATAAAAGTTTCTATGCAATCCATAGGAAGTTTTTTTTAAATAAAAGTGATTTTCATTCTGTAAGTGATATCTGAAATTAATTATTGATTATGTTTTCTTTTTGAGCGATTGATAGCATTTTGGCATGCATTGCGTGATATATCTCTAAGATTATAATTTTGTTGACATAACATCTCGGCTAAGCAGGTCGTAACAACCGCAGGTCAGCGACCGTAACCACTTGACTCCCCTACCTGTTCTATAGATATGTATAATTATCTATACATATGTATCGATCGTGTTTTAATAATGCAATGAAGATTGAACTGAATTTTCGTTGATTTGTTTCTTGACATTTTTACGGTAATTTCCGAACATTTAATCCGCAACACTTTCAAACGCAAACGTTTCCAAATCTTCTTTTTAAATAAAAAAATATCAATTCAAATTTAATAATGTAATTTTGCAAATAATATCATTTATTTACACGAATGCGAACAAAGATTTGTATCAATGTCCGTCAAAATTAGTTTATTTTTTTATAAATTATGAATTATTCTATCGATGCGATTTTTTGAAGAATAGCTAACAGGAATTTATGTATTTTACCATCTGACAATGTTATCAGAAAAACATACTTATTTTTCCTAGTACGAATAAATATTTCAATTCATCTATTTTAATGAGGATCTAAATTAATAGAAATAGCAATTTTTTATACACTTTTAAAGACGATGTCTTTCAAACAATATGTATATCTCAGCTTGGAAGTTATTCCTAATCATTAGTGTAAAAGAGTTTAAAACAATCTGTACATATAATATTAAAGAATCTTATCTTTAAAATACAACAACATGTTAAATTTCTAATAATCTTACTCTTGTTTATGAAATACATTTCATTTAACTGTATAATCCTTTAACACAAAGACACTTTCAATCTGAATAGGCAAGTGCAATAAATAAAGTAGTTTCACGTTTGATGAGAACCTTTCATTCAATTTCACAAAAAATATAAATAAATAAATAATAAAAAATATAATCTGGACCAATTTACTCAATAATTAACTTGCATAATTTTAGTATTCTGTAGTGAAATATTCCAGAAGGAAATGACATATATCAGCTAAAAACAGTAAAGAAATAAACAAAAGCAGTAAACGAATAGCAAAAGTACAACTACATATTAACCGATATTGTCCCTTTTATGGATTTAATAAAAGTGAGAAATGATTTTGTAAAAACAATTTTTTCATTAGAAGTTATTGAATAGATAAAAAGGCCATTCATCATACATCATTAATTCTAATGTAAGTAGCGCGTTCAAAGATTGTTTGTTATTATATTAAAAGGTTTTATTTACAGAGCAATGACATCTGTCCTTGTATCTCTTTGATATATGAATAAAAATGATAAAAAATACATTCATTAAAATTATGATATAAAGCTTTCATCTATTCCATAAAAGACTGTTGACTGTATCCACTTGAGGATAATACGATTTTATTCCTTATAACGGCAAAATGTCTAAATGTACTTACTCCTTTAAGTTTAAAGTACTTTTGTGTTACCAATATAGTATATAGATAATAACGGCGGTACTTGATAAAACTAAACTGAATCACATACATGCCATTTAAATATTTTAAAGAAATCGGTTTATTTTTATATTGCCAGCAACATAGTATGGTTTCAAATTATTTAAACATTAATTTCGTTAACCAAAGGTCTCCAGAATGTTTTCCTTTAATATGTTTCTTTTTGTTTTTTGCTTTCTAAAGAAAAAAAAGCGAAATTTTCGGGTTCTGTGTTATTCAGTTAGTTTGCTATCAAGTCAAATGATTTCTGTGTGATTTGTATCTTATGTTTCATATTTAAATCTCAGGAATCCATATAGGGGGTTATTTCAATTTAAGTGATTAACGATTTGAAATTTAGCCTCAAATTCATAATTGATTGTACGCTCTAGTTTTTAGTAATTGATGAGTATATTGCATGCAGAGTATCAGTTTTCTTTAAGTTTTAGCAAGTGAACAGATAATTGTGGATATATGCACGAACAATGCTTGAAGTACATAACATTAGATCAAAGCATAATCTGAACCAGATGAGTTATCTCACTTCTCTGTTACAATGTACGTAAAGCATCAAACAAAGTAAAAATCATATTTATAAAATATATTTATTATACACTGTAATTTGTCTTCAAAGCAAGTAGTTGTCATTAAGGCAAAAGTGATCTTTCAACGGGAATAACGACAAAAACAAGGGACATACATAGCAAATATATATACAACTATATAACTGCAACAACGGGACAGGAATAATAATCGTTATCTTCAAGTCTGTGCAACATGTTGGTAGTTACACCTTATAACAATTATACTAAAACTGAATGAAAAGATTTGTTTCTCTGGTAACGACTTTCTTCCACATTGAAGTTTACGTAAATAAGATCATTACTTTCGCGACCATAAAGACAGCGATTTGAATAATAAAATTTCATTTAAAATAGATATTTTACCTATAAATATATCATCGTACTGTAGATTACTTTTTATTGCTGTTTAACATGACTTTTATCCGCTATTCCTATATTTCTACCGTAAAGCATGTGCAATTGTGCCTATTTAAATAACATTAAAACAGTTATAAATAGGTTTTGTTCTTCCATATCACGTGATTAAGGGGGAGGGAGAGTAAAACCGTTTGGCTATGGTCAATTCATGAATTAAAGCAGCAATTGTTTGGTTATAACTACGCGAAAAACAATTTAATGATAAATCTTCATTAAAGTGAATATATAGTTTTGCCAAAGTACATTAGATTTGATATGTATGTTTGTATGTACTTTTACTAAGGCAAGACATTTGCCTTTGGCACATGAAAAAAATCACTTAATAAAGTCGAAAATCCTCGCAAAAACCGGACGAAATCACCATGGACATCCTACATTTACTCACATATATTACAATTTCACTAATGACGGACATTAAGGAAAGATCATTTCTTCACTTCATTTATAAGACTTTGCCAAGAATGTGTCTTACTATAGATAACCCGTTTCTAAGATGCTGTCCAAAATGACATAAAACAGTTATCTATGCCAGATGAACACTAAGACTCAGTTGATTCCTGGTGAACATTCAGTTTGGATTCGTGAGTGTGTCAAGTAAAGTAGTTTTAAAGATCAGTTAATCAATGAATTACCCAGGAGAAGCCATTCATGGCATCAATGTCAAATATATTTCGTGTACTCAAGACCGTCCTACAGCGTTCATTTATTCTATATGTTTATGTTTAGTATTGTAACATAAAAAATAAGGTTCGATTCGGAAGGTATGTAAACCACCAATCGACAACTTCTTTAAAAATGAAATCCTTGTTTTTGTTTTTATTTTATACTTTTTATTAACTTAAAACCGCAAACGGTCAATTGATACCTTTTAGATATTAAACATAAAATAATAATTATTATTATTATGTGCCTGTTGTTATATACAAACGGGCTTGTAAGTAACAAAAAAAACATCTTTGCTCTGTCACGCACAAATGACAGTAATAATAAATAAATATAATAAAAATTACGACTAAATTACAAAATATTTTTATTGGTGTATATTTGTGTTTCCTGACTGTATTCATTAGTTAAGTTAAATTTATATATATGATTTTGACATAATTAGAAATTTATCATGCAACTGCTATGGTAACTGCCCGATAATTATTTTTGATATCACGTCAGTAGCCTGATATCAAAAATTAGCCCCGCCCATTTTAACGGACTTTTTTCAATTGCTTGTATTCGAGCATTTTCATCAGCATGTGAATTCTACAATGTAACCTCATACCCTTACAAGTTTTGAATCAATATGCGAAATTTATTTATTTATTTATTATTTGGATTTCAATTACGAATAAATTAGATAGCGAATAGTTTTAGCACCAGCTAAATGAAGTGACGTCATAATTTATATTGCAAATGACATCATCGATGTTCACGTCATACTATACATGTAATCATAACAAACAGGCTGACGATTTTCTTTGAGAACTTGTAAATGTTTACTTTATTTCGCCGGATTATTATTTAATAAGTGACCAAATTGTTTCTTTAAAAAAAAAATAAGACGCATGTTTGTGTAGCTTGTGTTTGATTGCCGATTTGACTTTTCTTTGATTGAAATTATCGTGAACTTTTGAATTTGACAATTCAAGACAAAAATTGCAGTAAATTTAAGTTTATGTGATTCTAAGCGGATTTTTGGATCGATGTAAGCATGTTATCGTATTAGGCCTACATTCTGTTGTATCTTTTATCCGAGTCGAAAGAAAAAATGGCCGCCAATTACAAATTCTATAAGTGTCAGGGGCGGAGGAATTTGCTTTCAAGAATTATTTCTTTGAACAAAAATTCCCATTTTTAACGAAAATCGCTATTTAAAAGTAGATTATTTTGTTATTTTGACAGTTATTATGTGTTACATGATAAATAGAAAAACATGCTACTGTCTTTTGATATCAATTTTATCAGGCTCGGCTGATATGGGCAGAAAGGGCTCGGCAAGCCTCGCCCTTTCTAGCCCATATCAGCCTCGCCTGATAAAATTGATATCAAAAGACAGTAGCATGTTATTCTCTATATCTCATGTAGACAAAGACTTTTCAATTACACTTCAATTAATGTAAAATTAATGTTTTCAATAGCTTCATGGACGGTAGTTCTAAAACAAGGTCAATATTATTGTATATATTTCAAGTGTATTTTGGAAATTATAAGTAATGTTTATCCGTGTAGTTTGTAATTTCACTAAAATGGTCTTAAGCGACATAATGCCACAATAATGCCACAAATAAAAGCGTTAATGATAACTTTACGTTTCACAAATTCTGCCTACTCTAATGATCACTTCTTAAAATAAGCAATCAACAACATTCAGTAATGAAGAAATGCCAACAATACGTCAGGTAAGTATACTATATTCTTTATAAATGTTGTAAATAATGATATTAAGTGTAGGTTTTGCCAAACATTAATAAAACCGTCACTGATCTACTGCCAAGGACTTACTTTTTTGCAATGAGTTAAATGCTTTTATTCAAAGGCGGGCCAAAATAAAACGGACAGTTTTACCAGTAATCAGTTAAAGTTAAAAACATGTCTTTGTCAGAGGTATAATGACCATTTTAACGCATTTTAACCACAATCTAAGTGAGCCAGTTATAATGTGTAAAAACACTTGTTCAGTTTGCTGTCAAGTTAAATGATTTCTTTGTGGGGTGATTGCTATCTAGGTTTCATGTTGGAACATTATGCACTTAATTATAAAAGACTACGTGTAAAGAAATAAAGGGATTTTTCATTCTGTAAGTGATATCTCAAATGAATTATTGATTCTGTTTTCTTTTGGAGTGATTGATAGCATGTTGGCATGCATTTTGTGATATATCTCTAAGATTATAATTTTGTTAACTAAGCAGGTCGTTTACACGTACAATGCGATTTATTCAAAGAAGGTTCTACAAGTATAAATATGCATGTCTCTCACTAAGGCTTTATATTTTATCAGTAATTATTAGTTTCAAATAACTTCTTTAAATGTTGAACACCAAAAATATTAGGATATCACGTGGTTTAGTAAGCATGAATTTTACGAGATATCATTTTCTATGCACATGTGTATTTTCAGTTAAGAAATACGAATCTATATCAACAAGAGCATTTCGGACGAAATTTTGGATTATATTAAAGGCAGTAGAAACATTTTCCCACACAAAAACGTTTTTTAAACACTAAATAATAAAACCACTATTAAGATCATTTTACCTTGTTGCATGTTAAATTAACACTAACATAGCAAACGATCGTAAAGATAATATCTCGCGAAATTCGAAAACAGTTTCACAAAGCGGATTGTTTAGAAAGTTGTTAGCTTGTCTTAATAATATCATTGGAAATGCGTATTATTCTTATTTCACTCTATTTTACATAATGTCCCATAATTATGCTGCAAAAGCTTTAATAATCATTTCATGAAATTAGTTACCTGTTATCCACAAATTAGTCGCCTATGTAATTAGAGTTACTTCTCATGTCCAAAACCAGCAATAAATGTATATGTGACAATAACTGTTTAAACTAAGAACATTTTGGATATGAATGTAAAGATCATTTCAATATTACACACATAAAATCATATATCATATATGAGATATAATAATAATTATTTTTATTATTACTATTATT
This sequence comes from Ruditapes philippinarum, assembly GCF_026571515.1. NCBI lineage: Eukaryota > Metazoa > Mollusca > Bivalvia > Venerida > Veneridae > Ruditapes > Ruditapes philippinarum. The sequence continues at coordinate 193,093 of NW_026863522.1, forward strand.
ATTATCAACAGGTTTAATACAGTATATCTTAAAAGAACACCTGAATGGTTTTATTTGTGTATTACTGAATTATTTTACAAAAGTCTATTGAGTTGAAAAAGTCATAATACACAAACTTCGAATTCTGTGCAATATCACTGATCGGGTATTATAAATAAGTTTGCTCTAAAAGTGACATCATTCCTTTTTTTTAACTTCTGCCCAAAACAATACTATTAGCGTTATCAAAAACATAACCGATAATCTGTAAAACATTCATGGAATGTGTTTAAAAACGATACTGTGCTTTACAATCTTATGTCTGTATTGATTAAAAGTTGTCTGTTATTTTTTCCCAAGAAACTATGGCAAATGAACTTAAGCTAATATAATTTTTGTCGAGGATGAAAAATTGGAGACAATTAATTAAGACAAAGTGTGGACGTTTTATTACATTACGTGTTGTTCCCTTGTGTATGTTTTGACAGGAAAATAAAATTGAAAAATATAGGAATCACTTTAGAAATTCCAAAACGGCAAAATTGAAAATGTGTGAGGCTCGGTTTGATTAAATCTGTTAATGGACAGTACTGCCAAGAGCAAACTACCGTCCACGTTCCCTAGCACTGGCTAATGCAGTATTCAACATTTAAACATGTAATAGTACATTTTTGAATTAAGCAACATCCGCAGATGTGTTTATACAGAGGTAATCATGGAACCTTCAATGTAACACGTTCGTGCCATTCTATGAAAAGCGGCGTATGGTCCCAAGTAAAATAAACGAGAAAAAAGGATGGAAGTAAATAAAATGGAATTCTGAAAAGGGAATGAAGCCTGCGTTTCAGAGATAAGACGTCAAAAGAAAAAACAAAATAATAAAAAGCAGGCAACAATTCATAAGGGTGATTCAACATTATTAAAGTATGAATAATGGAACCACCAAAGTAGAAAAATGCCGAAAAGTGAAAACTAGAAGTACCACAAACACAACAATAATGTGCTGAACGATCTTCAAGGATCGGAAATATAACATATCTGAATGAATGTAAGGAGCGACTTTATACAGCCTCCACAGGGCAAAAACAACGCTGATGTGGCGATAAAATTGAGAAAATAGAAATCGCTAATGAAAGCCCTAAACGGCAAAATTGAAAGGTGAACGTTGTCCAATTAGAAAATAATATTTCTAGGGGTTTTTTTTGTATTTGAACAAATAAGTCAACACCATCACAATGATCTGAATATTTATTGTAGATACAGACTTAGAAGCAGATGTGTTAACTGAAGAGTTAGTCTCTGTGAATTTCTGTTATGAATTTGTATTGACTATTTTAAGTGTTATATATACAGAAATTACGGGACATATCTTACAATGCAAAATTACAATTATTATAGCTAAAATTGTATGCATGGAGCACTCTTCTGAGCATGACTCGTGTTTTAATATAAATTTGTTAACGTTTTGATCCCGGGAAAGTATGTAGAGTAGCTAAAGTGAAATTGTAATTTGTGGAACTAATGCAAATTGCAACGTGATAACATATTTATTCAATATGTATTGTAATAAATTAGTGTCAGTAGTTGAAATAAAATGCATGTATATGTATCTGCAAAGTGTGATAGATGTTACAATATATATATTACATACAACATATGATTCAAATTATTGCTACACTGGACTACCATGTTCATAAATATTACTATTATGTTATGTTTCGATAGACAGAAGTTTTTATATCTCTTTATAGTATTGAATTATAATGTTGTTGTTTTTTTTAAATTTAAGTATGATGAGTAATTGTCTTTTTTAAATAAAAAATAACAACACACATGTTATAATATATTAGACAAATATTACCATTTATTTATAGCAATATTAACAATGAAAGTAATCAAAGTCCGCCATTGTATAGTATTGAGATGGAACTATTGTTTTTTCAGGACAATGTATGATATTTTATAAACCAGACTGTTGTTGATGTCTATATGTTGATTTGAAAACAAATTCCTTTAACTGATATTATTGTACATCTGCTCGAAACTGCAGTTAAATATTCGTTACTTTCTTACATTTTAGAAAAAATGCCGAGCAATGATAGCAAAAAAAACATTTTAACGGTTAAAATGAGCATATAAGATTGGAGGAGTGACAAATATTCTAGCATTTTGAAACGAATTCATGTTTTTCTTTTCTAAGTAGGCATATTCTATCTGTGTGATTGTACAGAATAGCTTGAAGGAATTTATGTATAGGCATATTAAAACTGATACGTTTGACAATATTATCAGAAGAAAGCATTTATTTTCATTCATTTTCACTAGTACGAATATAAGTTACAATTTATTTACTTAAATAAGGACGGAAAATAGGAATACAAAAATTTCTATAGACTTTTAATGATAATGTCATTCGTTTAAGTCGGATTTACCAGCTAGAAAGTCATCCCCATTCATTAGTGTAAATGAGAAAAATATTGCTGTGCATACGATATTAAAGAATATTGCCTTTGAAAACATCTTATATTTATAATCATTTAATTGTTTGTGTAGGTCTTTATTCAGACTGGGGCTGTAAATACGCCCTGGTGCTTCTGCAGATGCAATTGCACGAAAAAATGTCCAATTACTCTCTATAGATATTAATTAAAAACAATACATAGTAAATAGATCCATAACTACAAGTAATATCGAGTATGTGGAGAACCTTTCATTTAATTTGATATCAAACATGTGTTAAAAAGAAACTGAAAATGAATTGCAACCGCCTCTTTTCCCACAAAGAAACGGATTTGATAAATGAGAGAAATGATTCCGCAAAACACCAATGGTTTTTTTGTTGATAATGAGTAGATAAAAGACCTTTCATCATGCATCATTTAATCCTAGTTCTAGTAACACGTTCACAGATTTTGTGTTATTATATTAATGATCTTTATATTTACAGAGCAATGGCATCTGTCCCAGATATGTGATTGTTTATATCTGTTTGATATACGAATAATAATGTTAAATAACAGAAAGATTACAATTATCATATAGAGCTTTATCATAATTTAAGCTTTGTCATGAAAGACCTTTGACTGTATTCCTTTCATTATATCATCTTACAAGACGACTTCATTCCCTTCATTGAAGCAAAATATGTTCATTTACTTACTGTTATTAGTTAAGGTACTTTTTGGCTTACCTCAGATTGGTAATTTACAGAAGTACTACTGTTGTAATTAAAAAAGCATGTAACTTGTTCATCATATTATATGTTTTAAAACAAATGATCAGTTTCCATTAACAGAGTATCTTGATTTCAAATTATTCAAATATTAAATATACCTTGACAATTGTGTTGGATATTGGCGTTGTGAATAGCGATATAAGTGATGACATTGCTAATTATTATTTCTCACAAAAGTATTGAAACCTTCTGTAAGAGTTGTTATGACTCATTAAGAACATGTATATATAAACTCAGATTGGTAAAATTTAATAACAATATATAAAAAAAGTGTTGCGAAATGAAAACCTTGTTAACACCTTACACAAAACATGTGTCGCTCCTCTCTTATAACTTTACAAATACGGCATTGGGTAACTCGACATTTCTCAAGTTCTAGATTTAAGGCGTGATGGCATAAGATATTTATAACCATGTGTGACAGATTTATAATTTATGGTTGAAAGGGCAATGTCTTGGTTTATTCAGTACTTACTTCATATAATTTAAACATATAGAATTATGTACAAAAACATAATATGATATAGAATTGAAAAAGAAATCAAAGACCTATGTAGGTTTCTTTCCTATGAACAGTAAAGCATAATGTACAGTAACAGCACTTATAAGTACACTAGTTACGAAAATGAGATAAGTACACTTATAAAGAGTGAAAATTGAATAAAACAACTGACACAGTGTGGAGTTTCCCATGTTTGTGAGAATAATTGGCGAATTTGTTCGGTGGACGATAAAATGTACCAAGGAGATTTTTTTGTGTGTTTTCGTTATTTCTATGGTTACATGTATGGTATATAGTTCCTTATGGCATTTTGTATACATAATTGTTAGTCATGCAATAGTATATTTCTGACATTGTAAGATGATAAGATCAAAGCAACAAAAGGACATTAATGGTTAATTGATACTAATGTAATGGCATATTAGTTTCAATTTATATAGGAAACATTATCTTATTTTATGTCAGTGATTATTAGCTGTTGTTAATTTAAGAAAGTGATATTTAGATAAAAGGTCCCTGTGTGATTAATGTTCCTTTATATAGCCAAGAAATTGGAAGATAATTGAACGTGATCATATTACTGTTATTGGTTAAACCATTGTATTATATTTTATATTCATTCACATTTTGTTCCTTCCTTGTTACTGAATATTTTGGTTTTAAGTGAACACTGTGCATGTCTTTAAATTTAAACATGAAATACAAATTTTGTTGATTTTTATGCTTCTGAGGGATCATTTTTTCCAGATATTAATTCCAACAGAAAATCTCCCATTTCAAACAATTTAAGACGAAATGATATATTCTAACGGAGCCTGCAACATTTTTATTTTACCGTGTTGGGATTTCTTTGGGATTCTTACTTTCTCTACGTATTAACCTTTGATTCTTCATCTATTTTATATTATTTATTATGTTGAAAATTCATCTGAAGCTAAGTTTCATCACGATTCTTTTAATTATAAAATAGAAAAAAACACGGAATTCCTATAATTGAAACTGTTGCAGGCTAGGTTTGATTGAGTCTGTTCCTGGACCGTATGGAAATGCAAAGTAGCGTCCACCCCCCCCCCCCCCCCCGCCATTACCGGGTTGAGCAGAATTCAATATTTAACCATGGTATAACCCCTCACATTATTACAAAAATGTCTTCATGTTTTATATCGATATGCTGCAATCTTTCTTTTGTTATACCTGCATATCATTTCCTTCAACAAAGAAGGCCATCAATGTTCAAGAATGTATGAAACTATTCGATACAACATAGACATTGGACACGTCGATTAGCCAAGGCAGCTATGAATACTTGATTAGAATATGCTTTATTGCATTGTTCAGAATTTTATCCAGATATTTACTGCAGTTCCAAATTTTGGAATAAGGTTGATCACTTGCAATCATTAATCAAAACAAAATCATATGAAATTACAGACTCGGTTTGATTGTGTGTGCGTTTATGACGTATAATGAAAAGGTGCAACTACGCCCGCTAGCACCTGCTTGAGCGGTACTCAATGTTCAACATTTTAAAGTGCTGGAGCCAATGATCCAAAAGGACCAGAAAAAAATAACAACGCAGAAGTTCAGTACAAGTTTCATACTATATAATCAATCAATCAATATGATACCAATTGCGATATATGTAACATAACATGAATAACATATTTCTATAGCTTAATTTTTTTTTGCAGATAAAATATCCTAAAACAGAGAGAATTAAAGAACCCATAAAGAACGCAGAAAACGACAAAATTTAAAATGTTGCAGGCTCGGTTTGATTGAGCCTGTTCATTGAAAGTGCAAGTTACCGTCCACGTATGAGTTTTTATTGTCTTTAAATCAATTTTAACAAAGAAAACTTAAGTTGAGTTGTTAATGTGATTAATTTTTAACCGCTTGTCGCTCATCGCTGCGCTTTGTATCCCACCAGCGACTTTTGATTTTTTATATGTGATGAACCTATCTAAAGAGTTGTCGGAACGTCGGTAGTAAAATTGGAAAGTCGCCATATGACATCTTCTGTAATCCCACAAAAATAGAAAAGAGAATTCTAAAATAGTGATTATTTAACATTTACCCATTCGGAAAATATATGCGACACTGGGACATTTAAAATTTCTTGACACCACATGAGTCGCCTCGCATTCTATCACACGGTCAACCGCTGCTTCGTTTTTATTACTGATCATTGTTTTTTTCTTTTCGTGTTCATGTTAACATTAATTGAATTATTTTGAGTCTAGAGTATTGTTGTTTTCTATATATGATGCTCAAGAGTATTCTAAGAAGATTCCTATGTGTAATTCTTTTCAAATTGTCAGCCTAACTAATGCCCTGTCTTCCACACAACGACGTTAGGGTAAAATAAAACATAACATATCTTTGATAATTTGATTTTCATGTAGATGATGAATTGATATAGAGGTTTACTGACAACGTATTTGAATATAAATTTCATTTAATACCCTATTGGCTTTTCAATTTTCAACATTCTGTATGTATTCCTAAATTGATTTATACACATAATTGTACTTTACAATCCGAAAAATAAGCAACGGAATTGTTATTAAGGTGACATAATGCTAATTTTTACCCCTGTCATGCTGGATCGAATAAGTTATATATTTTAAAAGATTGGTATGATACTGGTACATGTTAATGATACTGACCTATATTAGAAAACGTCAGTCTAACTCTTTTATTAAGAATTGAACGTTACCGATAAATCGATACATTCTGAGTTTGTTTTAAACTAAACTTATATTTGTTTGTTTGTTTGTTTCATTTTAGGCCTTTTCCCAAGAGTATTTCAGTCATATAGGCGGGTAGTTTCCTAACCATCGTTCCTGGAGAGTTACACCAGTACTAGACTACCTTCCTCCGCGCTAAACTACCATAGCATCTCCCGGGGATCGAACCCACACCAGAGAGGTAACTGGATCAGAAGTCATGAACTCATCGACCACGGAGGCGATTACATTCTGAGCGGAAGCTTCCGCCTGTCACGTGGATTATTGATTTGAAATCAGTAAAATAAGAATTAAACACAATTATGGCAAAATTATTGTAAATGTAAAGTTATTTTGATTTTTACGCGTTCACTGACTATATAAAAATAATTGTCGTTTCTGTATCTTAAGTATTTACTTTAAATTGTGCACGTGTATTACGTAAGTGAGTAGGATATATATCTATATATCTATCTAAATATCTATATTTATATCTATACAATGTATATATTAGAGAATAATTGATCTCCTGTCGACATAAGAGATATTTATTACACTTAGATGGGCATTTTTTCACCTTATAACAAAATATTTTATTGGCTCAAAAGGTAGTCGACAGAACAAGTTATAAATCATAATCACTCAATCATTTTAGGTTATATTATAAAGTGTTTAGTTTAAAACACAAGTACACAGCTCTCAAATCAATTTTAGACGAAGCCGCAGCCGAGTTTGATATATATATATTGCAAGAGTATGCGAGTCCAGTAGAATCAGTACTGTTCTCAACTGGGAATTAGGAATTAATATAAATCGTTTGACCTTGAAAATGGAAATGAGGCTATATGAGAACGTTATGCATTTGATTTACACCTTTTGGACTCTGAAATGAAAACAAGGCTTTACGAGGTGTGAAATGCATTTGATACTTATATTTTTGACTATAGAAATAGGATCTTGGTTTAAATGATATGATTAGTAGATCTTATAGTGATTTCTATAAGAACATCTCTTGGTTTAAACACTGATTAGTTCATTAGTTATATTTTATAAGGTGTGAAATAAAATTTCATATTCAATGGCGTTATTAGATTTTCATGATCTAAAAATAGAATCAGACTCATAGTATATGACACAGTGGACTGTTACCTTTGCGTGCGAATGATAATTTATTGATGACTTTTGCGTTTCAAATATCATTTCTTGAATATAATTCTTAAAAGTTACACCTCAATGATGTTTTTAAACCTGAATATTTTTTTTGCACTGCATTCGTGAAGTCGTTGTTAATGGTTGACTCATTGGTATTTGGCTTTTTTACCTAGACTTGTATCGTCTAATACATTAGGATTATTAATCTACTTGACCTTGATGGAATGAGGCTACTTTGACGTTTTGCATTTGTTGTTTACACCTTTGCGCTCTACTGGTACAAGTACTTCCCCTTAGCCCGTTGAATGCTTTTATACTTATATTTTATTATTCACCGACATTCCCTGGTCTCAATGTCCATTCCCTGTTGCCTTAGACTTATAGTGATTCTAATAATATCAATCATTTATTCTGATTTTCTTTATAGTTCCTTATCAGTTAACTATAATTCAATTTATTCTTCATGATAAAAGAATGCAGTTTGCTCATGCCGTGGACTCTGTTCCTTTGCCTGTCCTAATATTTTATTGAGTCCTCTGGGCTCTTCCAACTGATCGTTCTTAACTAATGGGTCTGTGGTGACCCGCAATGCGTTCATTGAACGCCGCCTTTCCTTGTCGATCTTGTTTATCATATTTTATTAAGTTCGATGCATTGATTTCTAAATTTTGTTTAGATTACTTGTAAAATGCTTAAACCAACATAAGAATGTGACGGTATATGGCGAAAATACTTTGAAACGAAAACGTACTTTGAATTTTTCTTGCATTGTGTGGTCGGGGTTCCTATCTAGAATTACAGGTGGTTTAAATTATCATTATATTTCAATAAATAATCTTCCGCCACAGAAATGAGCTCTAGTAATTCGCTAAAAATACACAAATACTCAAATATGTTTCAATCAAACAATTGTTCTTTTCTGTTATGCCATAGATTGTAGATTTATAGACAGAAATTAACATTTACATACAACAAAAACATAACATGTCTTAGACATTGCTTAACCATGTGACGTAATGACTGGAGATAGCTAAGTTTATCCGGCATGGCTTTGTCCAGCACATATAAACATATAATATTGACAAAAGCAGGATAAAAACTTAACCAGATAAAAAGCAGCCACATTTTATATCTGTTTGAATGTTTTCTAAGCACTACATCTTCACGATTCTTTTTGAGTAATTATATAAGGTTAGGGCCAATACAAAAGTAATTTTTCTGTGTTAGAAAATGACAAATGCAATGAATTCAACCGTAAATGCGAAAAAAGATGAAAGTTATAGGTAAATCATTATTTAGGAAAGGAATAAAATAACAAAATTTCACAGATAAATTGCTTTTTCCTTAATTCTTAATGGTGTTCAGTATTAAAGTGACACGATGATCTTTCTTTTTTTTTACTGTCAAGCTTAGATAAATTAGATGTATATGTCAAAAGATGGACTATTTAAATGGTGATTGGAAAATAACTGATAATTACAAATGTTTGGTAACCAGTAACAACTGCCTTAAAAAGACTGACCTGCTCTTTTTATAAATTGAGCATAACCGATAATTTCTGAAGGATATTTTTAGATATCTGTGTGGGTCACATGGAGTTCCTGAATACCTAGGTGACGTTTGCTTTTTATAAAGTTGAAACCAAATATGTCACAGTCTAAAGTAATTTTGATTTTACCCAATTATTGACCATTTACTCTTGGATGGGCATAATGCAACTTTAATGAATGATATTTCATTGTACTTTTACGAATAGTAATTATGGTAATAAACAATAAGAACAAAGGAAAATATAAGGTGTGCAATTACATCTACTACAAGAAAATTGAAATACTGTCATTTTCTATATGATGCGATTGTTTGAGATAAAGGTGCGGTTCTGTATCAGATAATTAGCCTGATATCATTGTTGAAATAGTTAACTACCATTAAATGACCAGTGTACTTTAAAAGTTAGGTCAATTTGATATTGCCATATTTTATTTTGTAAGTAACTTCTTGATATTGTCTCCATTTACCTGTGTTATACATGTAACATGATGATATTTTCCCATAATATAATAATATAATAACATCATGTACGGTTCTTGTCACGTGTAACGGCATGTGCTGAATTTGTACAATATATATAACGGTGTAGATTAACACACTGAACTAATATATGGTTTATCTGTGAAATGCTTATTCAACAAGTAGCAAAGATCCGTTTACCAAATGGATGAGAATCTGTCAGGAACTATAAGTCAACGGGAAATTGAAAAAATGAACTATAATCAAAAGAATTTCTCTATATTTTGTGTTTCATTTCTCTAATTGTTTCACAGGGTGAATTGTAAATTGTAATAAATTATGTGTTTTGACCAATAAATACATTAAGTATGTAAATAATTGAAAAAAAATCAGGCATGCTAATTTTCATCTTTTTATTTTCAAAACTTCTCATTAATACTATCATCAATCAACGAACGCATCAAAAATCATTAATTTAAAAAAAAAAACTTTACGTTTTGTCATAATTTCAATTTTTTTCAATTTTGTAATAAACATTACCCTAATAACAGATCGTTGTATAAATTCAAGAAAATTATATATATATTTATTCATTTAGATTTACAAAATGTTTTTAAAAATTGGGCGCTTTGTTTACTTCTCGAAAACAGATATTTCATTATGAGCACATCCTGCAGTTTATAGTTATATAAGGTTTGACCTAGCATGTTTTCATTATTATTCACTTGTTTATGAATTATGAACATTTTATCTGAGTTCACGACAGAAACGAATTATTGCTTCTGCGTTCCAATTATCAGATATTATTGTTTTATTTATATATTAATGTGTTTTGTGTTCACCTTTACATTAATCACACAGTCTTATATTTTATTATCATCAATTTGAAATTCCCAGGGGTATCTTAAATAGACGGTTCGCTGACAGTCATCCTCTAGATTGGGACACAAGTGAATCTGGCCTCTCTAGTGAGTCGGTAAGGAGAAAAGAACACATCACACACATTGGATAATATAATTTACCTACGTATGATTAATGGAGATATCTTTACTGACAGTATAAGCTGATAGTGCTGGTGCTACAAGTTCCTAGTCTTAATGTTAGAGATGGAAAATTTTATCAAGTAATAATTTCTTGTACATTATATTTTTTTTTATTTTTGTAAAATAAACTACACTTAAAACGATACCGCTTATAACAAAATACCGCTTATAACGATATACCGCTTATAACGATATATCGCTTATAACGATATATCGCTTATTACGATGCTTTTGTCGCGGTTTCAAATTGGTTGCCTCTCTGATATAACAAAACAAATTCTGCGGTCCTCTTATATCGTTATAGCGGAGTTCACTGTATACAGTTATATGCATTTATATATAAATTAATACATGTATAAGGTCACGGCTCATATACAACAAAATATGAGCCGTGTCACGACAAAACCAACATAGTGCGATTGCGACCAGCATGGATCAAGACCAGCCTGCGCATCCACGCAGTCTGATCAGGATCCATGCTGTTCGCTAACAGTTTCTCTACTTGTAATAGGGTTGGTAAACGAACAGCATGGATCCTGACCAGACTGCGCGGATGCGCAGGCTGGTCTTGATCCATGCTGGTCGCAAACCCATTATGTTGGTTTTGTCGTGACACGGCTCATATACAATGAAATATCATCTTGAATGTCTAGCTTGTAATGAACAGCAGCAATCAGTTGAAAACAACAATAGTAGAGTAGGGTAAATGAAACGCATTTTACATATGGTACCAATCATTAACACTGCATACCAAAAATAAATAATGAGATATAATAAATTATAAGAAATGTTTTCTATAACTAAAAAGGTCAAAGATAACAATTTCAATTACATATACATTTTAACAATATTCGTCTTTTTTCCAAAACTTTGTAGTTGAACGTAGTTTTTTTGTGGTTTCTTTTGCAGTTGATCATACAGAAGACATTCATTCAGCATATCATTTGTTTCAAAACAATATGACTATCAATAGTAAGAGTATGTAAAAAAATTAAAAATCTTGAAACAAAGTGATCACTCGGAAGCATTAATCACAACAAAATTATAAGAGAATTGCAGACTCGATTTGATTGAGTCTGTACAAAAACTCGATATTTTCCGTCTGTTAGCAATATATATCCATTTTTATTCAGAGAATGTTATGATTTCATATCAGCCTTTTGTCGTATGGTCGTTTTCTCTAAAAAGGTTTTTATACCTGTCAATAGTACGCCTTGATAATTCTAAGAAAATGAAAATGCAACAATTTTATTGCAAAGTGCGCATGCTTGAGATGAATAATTTTGGAAGTTTTGTTAAAACTTTGGTCCCGCATGCAAGTAATCCCTAAGTTGTTTTATGTAGTTGTTAGGATGAATAGTAAAAATTAGAATGATAGAGAATGGTCATTTTTTTATCGGACTGTTAAGAAATATGACACATTATTAAAGTGACATTTTGCCAATCAAAGTGTAAATAGCTATTGAACAGGTCAATGTCAAAAAAGCTTTAGACTTTGTCATATTTGTTTGCAATTATATACTCAAGTCCATGTGCATTTATCAATAACCCACGTGATTCACAGAACATTCTATAAATATACCTTGGAATGTCTCGTTAACGACAAATTGATGATAAGAATTATTATATTTTAGTATTTTAGTCAGTTGTTATATTTTATCATTTTCCATTATCATTTAATGGTAAAATTATTTAATAATATGTTGCAAATTCAGCTCAACCTCAACTTGAGACGAAAGGAAATGAGCATACTATCACTCTAAAAATTTCACAAGTAACAAGGAACAAATATTTGACAAAACAGAGTGAATTATTCACTGTCATGTAAGTCGAACTTTTTCCAGCTGCTTCACAGTTTATAGTACACATTACAAAACATTTTTTTTCTGAATCTTGTTTATTGTTTTTGTTAAGACCTTAAAGCAGAATACTGTTTACAAAATCTCATTATTTTGTAACTGTTTTAACAATGATACAAATGTTACATTTCATGATAAAACATTTGATTACGAGACTATTGTGGTCCTGTTTTACTATTAACCCGCTGCTCCACTTGTGTTAGAAATCAATTGGCGTTGTATTCACATTAATATTTATTATATTATCTTCGATGTTGTTAGCATTCCAGTTTAGATTCTCATGGGTATTCTAACGAGATAATTCATGACAATACTCTTCTATTCTGTCAACCTAACAAATGTTCTGTCGTCACAATGGACAAGGGTAGGGTGAAAGAAAACATTATATACCTTTGATAATTAGATTTTCGTATGAATGATGAATAGATATAAAGGCTTCCAGGCAACATACTTGAATGTATATCTTATTAAGCATCATCATGAGCCCAGTGTACAACTTGACAGAACAGAGAGTTTCATATGTCAAACTACACGTGTAAACATGTTATGTTTCAATTATCCTTTACAATGTGTTTTAGGTAGCGCTGCCAATGTAATTCTAGCATTTTTTGAACCGCCTATCACTTAAATGTTTTAAATACAACCGGGAATTCTGGCCTAGCCGTACCGCGTTAATATGAGAACAATCTTATCTACATATATACGAGTGTATCTACGAATACCATAACACAATAAACCAGGAAATCTGCCTTCCGTGTTTCTGTTTAATGATGAATAAATTAATACACTGTCACAGAATGTTGTTATGTATAGAAAAAAATAAAGATAAATAGAATCATTTCCATTTGTAGACTGAAAAATGTAATCGTGTTATTATTTTGTAAATGAAATGTTAGACTTTGTTCTGCTACAAAGAATGAACTCTATATCGTTACAATATCATTCAGCAGTAAAATATACATTTTTTTTCTAAGAACAAGAGTGATAATGTCAAAGATTGAGTACAATATACTTGCTTTATCTCTTTCTCAATTTACCTGGAATATTATATGGTATCTTTCAACATCAACATCCATCCTGATGCTATCATATTTCTTTCTTTAGTCTTGTCACGTGTAAGGGAATGTGCTGCACATTTTACAATATGAATGTATGTGTTTAATATTTTGAACTTATAGAAAGATATAAGCTAAAATGCTTACTCAACAAGTAGTTTACTTATTCAACTGTAAAAGAGCTTGTTTACAATTAATTAAATATTTCCTTTAATTTTCGATAGGCCAAAGATATAAAAGTAAATGAGAAAATAACCAAAATTAAAATATGTCATTCGTTGAATAGTGTAGGAAATGAAAGAGTCGGTGAATTACAAAGTTGACCTAATTAAAGTTGTGAGTAAAGCGTGATTTACTGCAACAGAATTTTGTCAGTTTGACCTATACTGGGATAACCATGCTGATATCATCAAGCCGGTACACAGGATTAAAATAAACAACCATTTTTTTGTAAACAAAAAAAAAGAAAGAAGAAAGTTTTCACGTTATTTCCATTATCATACTAAATACACCAAACGAAAACAACTATTAGAAATAAACACATAAACACATATGAATATTTATTTAAGAAACGTAATCAAAGATTTTCTGCCATTTTCACTGTTATTAATTATCTTAACTTTTAATTATTTAAGAGTCTTTATCTTTTGAAAATTTAATTATCAAAACATGGGACTTACAATAAACATATAGATGGATTCATGGTTATTTGCTTCTTTGATTATTATTATTATTATCATTATTATTATTATTATGTTTATTATCATTATTATTATTATTATTATTATTTGCTATTATAAATATTTTTAAAATGTTTTTTCAGTAGAGTTTCTTTTAATAATAATTATTATTATTATCATTATCAATTTTATTACTTTCATTATTATTATTATTATTATTAATGTATTCTTAATGAAATAAGTTTTACATATAATATCACATATAATATAATTACTAACAGTGAATAAGGGAAACAACGTTATGCATTGGAAGAATTTTCCAGAATGAATAGAAAACAAACAAGTTTGTCCAGAAAACTGTTTAAGTATGTTTATTCTTTTAAATAATTAAAGCAAATGCTAAATCTTGGCATTGTCAGACATACCATTTTTAATTCATTACATAATGCCCTGACTATCAACTATAGGTAATCGTTTATAAATGATTTTTTTTCAGATAGCGAACAGTTGTCAGCTGCTTGTAGCAATTACGTTCTGAAAACACCTCTACAAAAATATTAGTGTAACGCATTTTATTCGTCCTAATAAAACACTCTTTTTGTTAATTATAATTATTCTAGCAATATGTGTTAATTGGCGCCCAAACATTCAAAATCATGCCATTTGATATTTTGTTTGAATAATATCAGATATGGTCTTTTCAACAGGAACTAGTTTACTGTTAATTAATAACGTTGAAATGCTTATAAATATAAAATACTATTACTGATCAAAGAATTATAAATATAGTTATATATGTATTTGTTTTTTAGTAAATGATTATCGCAAAAAAGACTTTGTTTGTTTCATGAACATAACATATCAAAGATATTGTGTCAGTTTTTTTCTTCTTTTTTCAATGAAAAATAATTGATAACTACCGACGGTTATTTATAGGTATTTATGTGAGTGAAGGTGTTATTAATTTCACAGGTGATAATTATTGTAAATTTGAAAACCAATTTGACAAAATATAAAGTAATTTCAATTTTATTTGAACGATCACCGGGCATTTACTTTAATAGTTTACGCATGTGTACCTTTGTTTAAAACATCTCGGAACGAGGTATTATTTACTTTAATGAAGCCATATTGTTCCTAACATTGCCTGGTTTTATAATTTAAGCCTAATTTTATAAATCTATCTAAATCTTTTAATCTACCCTTATGTTAGATCTTTTTCAGACTTTGTCCCGTAATTTAACGGCATTGTTGTAAATGACTAGGACATAATATTAATTGTGTATTAATAAAAGAAATATATTTGTATATTGATAAAGTATAAATGATATCATAGTACTAATGGTTGTAATTATTCAACAATTGAGCATATAAATCATATACGTGATGTTGTATTAATGACTTATTATATTATTAAAGCGTTTGTATGATTTCTAAAAAAAAATTTAATATCATTATCATCATTATAATTATAGCTGAAGTAACAATTTAAATGAGAATAGAAAAGTGATGACATGGCAAAATTTGGCCTGACCGATTTTTTATTTAGCAGAGAATCTTGGTCAGTCTGGGTCAATAATTTGGTGATTTATAATTGAACCGATAGATAAGAATAAACATGAAGCTTTATATCAGTCTTGCCGACACTTCATTTCACTTTCATTATTTCTTCTTGTTCAGCGTTGGCGTTTATGCTTGGCATACTGCCAGATAAAAAACGACGTTTTCTTTTATCAGAATTAAATCGTATAAAGCTATATGTCTGTAAAAGGAGTATAAAAACCGTCCAGCTGTTATATACAACAAAGCTCTAATTTTAAAAATATCAACACTAAGTACATTGATTCATTAAATTTACATTATAACTATACTTTATTGCCAAATATTGTGGCAATTTGTTTCTTGTAATCATTTGGCATCATATAAAATACTACTTACGTCATTTCAGTTCTGTTTTAAAATTTATTTGTCCAATACATTTAGTTGTACTATGCTTACCTTTTGAAACATAGATAAGACTAAATAAAACTAAAATTAAAAGTTTTATTTGAATTTTCAAAGATTGCTATTGAAAGTTGTTTGCAGTTTAAATAAAAGTATCATAACCTAAATTAACGAAAATAACTATAAGAAGCAATTTGTCCATATACCCATACATGAATTTCATTTTATAGAAAATATTCAAAAATGATCTAATGCAATGAAATAATAGTAAGTAAATTACTGCATTTTTGTCTCTCCATACACAAAAAATTTACCAAGTGCTTCTTTTGAATGATCGCACTATCAATAATCAATTATTGAACCGGCAAAAATTGTGTATTGTGTATTTTATCATAACCAACTTTGTGTAATACTAACAGAAATTCAACCAATCGTCAACGCGTCTAATATACTCTTCAAAGTGGGAAATCACTTTTGGTAGTGAAATTTCGTAACAATTGATTTGACGAAGAGAATGATGTGATTTTCAAGATTGATTTCAAGCTTTTATTATTTACTCAATACACAATACATGTAAATATGAGGTAAATAACAAATTACAAATGTTGTTATGTGCTTGTGCCAAGTTCATCGAACCATTGTTGATTTTAGAAATTTTGTCTTTGTCAAATTTTATCTGCTTTTGATCGAGTTATTAAAAAAAAAACATTTTGAGAAATTGTTTTCTGTCACTTGGAAATTGCTTACTTCCTAACGTAACTATCAGACTTTTGGCAAAGATCGAGTTCTAGAGATGCCGTTAACCTAAAAATTCCTTGGCACATACTCGCTTTTCCACGCTATTGCACTGAATGTTACTTATTATAACTTTTTTATTATAAGTATAACACGCTTTAAACATTAGAAACATAATTTTCACTGACAATCTTCTTTTAGGTATTATGCTATATAACATTCTAATATGTAAATCTTAAAAAGCTCTAACTAAGTTCAGCATAATGTTTTTTTTCAATTTGCTCAATCATCTAAGAGTGTTATGAATAGAACAAAATAAAAAAAATGTAGAATCATTTTCATCTCTAAATTGACAAAAAGTAATCTTGACATATGAGATTGTCATTATTTTGTAAATCAAATGGTATGTTTTGTTCTGCAACAAAGAATGAACTCTCTATCATTCAGAAGTAAAATATACATTTTTTACGAGGAACAAGAGCGATAATGTCAAAGATTGTGTACAATATACTTGCTTTATCTCTGTCATCATCATTTACCTAGGATATTACATTGTATCTTTTAACATTAACATTCATCCTGTTGCTATCATATTACTTTCTCTATTATTGTCACGTGTAAGGGAATGTGCTGCACATTTTACAATATGAATGTATGTGGTTAATAGAAAGATGCTTACTCAACAAATTGCTTAGTTATTCGACTGTTATAGATACTGTTTACAATAAATTGAATATTTCCTTTAATTTCGATAGGCCAACGATAAAAAGTAAATGAGAAAATAACCAAAATTAAAATATGTTAATTGTTGAATAGTGTAAAAAATGAAAGACCCAGTGATTTACAAAGCTGACCTATTGGCAGGTCAATAACCATTTAAATACGCCGACACAATATTTAAGATATAAACTGCATACTCCTGTTCTATACAAAATACCTTTTTCTAAAACATTTTTACATTTTCACACACACTGCCAACATATTTAGTCAATGACTATCAAATTCAATTAAACTATAACTCATTTCACTTATTAAATATGTTTTGTCAATTTACTATCAGCCGATTAGAATTGAACACACATTGCCATTATTCGAAAGGACCGCACATTATATCAAATCGTTACATACAATATTAGCCATACAGTAAAAACATATGTCCAATTTAAATTTAGAAAATTTACAATTGCTAGTGGTACCGTTATAAGCTGTTTATGCCTCTGGATATTTATTGACATTTTGTATAATGTAAAATCCAAATTTAAGTAGCCCTTATAAATCTTTACTTATACCAAGTGTTCAGTTTGTAAATAACATTACCTTGTAAGGATACTTTTGTTACATTTTGCGTATACTATTATTTGTAAAAATGCTTAGCAAACGTTATGCTAACATTCAAACTGCAAAACATTTGTTTCAATTTCTTGCCAAAAGTTTTTTGTTCTTGTTTCTCATATCGCATAATATTAGGCTATTGCGATATATAATTGCTGATATCTGTCAAAAGCTTTTGTAGTAAGTCATATGGCAACACCTATGTTTCCAGTACTTTACTATCTTCAATTAACAGAATGTGAATTCTGAGGAAATTTTATCCAATGAATTTCTTGGCACGATTCTCCACGCTCATGGAATGTATATTTTGTATGATAACTTATTATAAATTAAACCATGCTTCATACAAACGAAAACAAACAAGTTTGTCCAGAAACGTGTTTACGTATGTCGAGAGTTTATTCTCTTAAATAATTAAAGCAAATGCCAAATGAGAAACGCGTATATATTTGCTTTTCTTGGCATTGTCAGATATACCATTTTTAATTCATTAGAAAGTGCCCTGACTATCAACTATAGGTAATCGTTTATAAAGGAGTTTTTTATTTTTCAGAAAGCGAACAGTTGTCAGTTTCTTATAGCAATTACGTTCTGAAAATACCTCTACAGAAATATTAGTGTAGCGCATTTAAATCGTCCAAAACAAATCTTTGTGAGTGTGACACGGAAATAACTATTCTAGCAATATGTGGTAATTTGCGCCCAAACATAAAATATTTTGCAATTTGATATTTTGTTTGAATAATATCAGATATGATATTTTCAACTGGAAGTAGTTTGCTATTAATAAAGAACGTTGAAATACTTATTAATATAAAATACTTTTGCTGATCAAAGAAATAGAGGTATGGTTATATGTGTTTCTTTTGGAAATGATTATCCCCAAAAAGATTTTGTTTGAGATATCGAAAAAATACCAAATCAAAAGATATTGTGTCTAATGTAAAATTACTGTCAAGCTGAGATAAATTAGATGGAAATTTAAAACAAATGTCTATTTAAATGTTGATTGAACAAGAAGTGATAGAAAGGCCATCGAAACACGAGGCTATCTGATTTATACGAGGGGGCATAGCCCCCGAGTATTAATCAGATTGCCGAGTGTTTTGATGCTCTTTCTCTTTTGTATCATAATCAAACATAAGAACACGTTCCCTGTTGCCACAATATGCATCCCCAGAAAAAAAGTAACAAATGAACGAGTATCTGAATATGATATTTCTATCGCTTTTCCTTTCTCTGCAAACACAATAAGTAAACCCCAGCAAAAATAAGCCAATCAATGGGCATGCTCTGGAGTGCAGGTAGCTAATACCTGCAGTCCAGTTAACGCACTGTGCATGTTTATGTATATGGTTTAACCCTGACACATTTTCAACAGAAATGTCCCCAAACTATGATACAATGACATAAATTATGCTTAGGTGAAAAATTGTTTAAATATAAAAAGTCAGCCTCATTCTTTTTTTTTACATTGAACATAACTGGTAACTCCCGAAGTTTATTCACAGGTATTTATGTGAGTCAAGGGGGTTATTGATAACACAGATGATGTTTATTATAAAATTGAAAACAAATATGACAACAATTTAAAGTAATTCAATTTTACCTGAACACTCATTATTTTGTTCCTTTGTTACTTTAATGATATGCGTATGCACCTCGGAACCAGATATTATTTACTTTAATGAAGCCATACATGTATTGTTCCTAACATAGCCTGATTTTATAATTTTATCTTAGACTTATTTTATAAATATACCTAAATCTATCAATCTACCTTAAAATTTATATTAGATATTTTTTAGACTGTGTCCTGTATTTTAACGATATTGTTGTAATTTACTAGGACTAAATACTCATTGTATATTAAAAAAGAGAGAAATATATTAGTTTGTTTATAAACTATAAATTATATCATAATATTTATGGTTGTAATAATTCAACAATTGAGCATATAAATCATCAACGTGATGTTGTATTAATTAATTATTATATCATTAAAGCGTTTGTAACATTCTATAATATTCTAAAAATTATTTAATGTATATCATTATAATTATAGCTGAAGTAAGCATGTTCAGTAAGAATGAAAAGGTGATGACATGGCAAAATTTGGCCTGACCGATTTTTCATTAAGCAGAGAATCTTGGTCAGTCTTGATCAATATTTTTGTGATTTATAAATGAACCGATAGATAAGAATAAACATGAAGCTTTATATCAGTCTTGCCGTCACTTCATTTCTTTCTTATTATTTTTTCTTGTTCAGCGTTGGCGTTTTTGCCTGGCATACTGCCAGATAAAAAAACAGTTTTCTTTTATCAGAATTAAAGAATATACAGCTTTATTTCTGTAAAAGGGGTATGAAAAACAAAGCTACATTTTTAATATAAAAGTAAGACTACAATTTCACGTTACTGTCAATATAAATCATTTTGACGTTTCTTCAGTTTGATTATATTTCTAGCACAACCAGTGCTACCAATATCGTCTTTTATTATCTACAAATATGTTTAATAATGTTTTCATTTTTACCAGTTCAGCATAGTTTGAAATAACCTGAAAACATACATATGTTTTTTATCATCTACAAATATATTTGATACTGTTTTTATTTTCATTTTTACAATTTCAGCAAAGTTTGAAATAAACTGAAAGGAGACATATGTTTGCAAATTGTCTTTCTATTACATTAAATACCTATTATTTTTGGAATATCTCGGCAGAGCTCTGTCCGTATGATAAGTTTTACCAAATTAAAAATCAAGTTTTGAATTGTATACATAGTTTGAAAAGAAAATGTCAGTGATGAATTTCAAATCAATCGTAAAAGCATTGCTGTATGAAATTTATTCTAAAACTTTTACTTTATTGCCAAAAATTGTGGCAAGATGTTTCTTGCAATAATTTGACATAATATAAAATACTATTGACGTCATTTCAGCTATGTTGTAAATTTTATTTGTCCAATACTTTTAGTTGTACTATGCTTCTCTTATGAAAAATAAATAAGACTAAATAAAACTAAAATTAATAGTTTTATTTGGATTTTCAAAGATTGCTGATTAAAATGATATGATGTAAAGGAATAATAGTAAATGAATTATTCTGTGACTTCATACACAAATATTTTACCAAATGCTTCATCTGAATTATTACACAATAAGTAATCAATGTTTGAACCAGCAAAAATTCTGTATTGTGTTTTTATCATAACCAACGTTTTTCGTTTATCGTGCAATACTAACAAAAATTCAAGCAATCGTCAGTCGTTTTATGAGGATTTATATCAGATATTTTGTCTGAACTTAGACCTACATATATATCAAATTCTCCATACTCCGCGTCAAATATACTCTTCACAGTGAGAAATCATTTTTGTTTGGAAAATTACGAAACAATTGATTTTTTGTAGAGAATAATATGGTTCGCTCTACTGTTATGTGCTTGTGTTAAGTTCCTCGAATCATGTTTGATTTAAGAAGTTACGTTTTTCTCAAATTTGGTCTGCTTTTGATCAAATTATTGAAATAAAGCATTTTGAGAAATGGTTTTCTGTCACCTGGAAATTGCTTATTTTTCCTGAACGTAACTATATTATTTTTTGGCAAAGAGCGAGTTCTGGAGATACCGTTAACCTAAAAATTCCTTGGCACACGCTCGCTTTCCCACGCTCGTGGAATGAATGTTACTTATTATAACTTTTTTATTATAAGTAAAACACGCTTTAAACATAAGATACGTCGTTTTCACTGGCAATCTTCTTTTAAGTATTATGCTTTATAACATTCTAATATGTTAATCTCTAAAAGCTCTAATAATGTTAAGCACAATGTTTCTTTCTCAATTTTCTCAATCATCTACAAGTCTTATATTCAATGCATAAAAAGAGAAAATACCAAATCCTATTGAAAGAAGAAACAATTCTTAAAGACCATTATGTATCTCTTCTTTATTTTTAAAAAATTTACTTCAGATTTTACATTTTCTGTATTTAAAATACTTTGTATGCTCCAACATATGCATATGATTAATATTTCAAAAATTTAAACCTAAAATCCAAAAATAGGCTCAATATCATAATCCTTATCATTCTGTTTCCATGTTTCCTAAGAAACGATATAAACAGTAATAAACCAGTTTTAGTGCGGCCGAGTATCTTTCTTAAAGAAACTTCTTGTTTTTGAGTCCTTTAGTGGTTTAACTAATAAAGGTACTATAACTTTTGCCGTTCGTACATGACTTAACAAAATAATTGTATATTATATCATGTTAACATATAATTTAAAATTTATAATAATCACTCACTAAGCCCGTTTCAATAAAAAAAGATATATCGTGGTAATAGGTAAAACTCGAACTCACTGTTTTTTATGGTTTTATGTGATTTAGGTACTCGTATTGTGTCGAGATTTATGTAATAACCTACACAAATGCACACATTTGTATTCTTTTTTATCAATACAACATTAAGCTATGCATATCAGTTTTATATTAAAGGTTTATCTAAAAAGATGAATTTCAATGTCATTCTTCCATCTAAGCAGACTTCTTTTTCAAAACTGCTCAATAAAAAATATCAATGATTATCTTTCATAGCGTTCATATGTAGTGCAAGTAGGACTGTGCCGAAGCAGGAGAAGGGACTAAAACATGTAGAGGCTTGAAATG
Organism: Ruditapes philippinarum; assembly: GCF_026571515.1. Classification (NCBI taxonomy): domain Eukaryota; kingdom Metazoa; phylum Mollusca; class Bivalvia; order Venerida; family Veneridae; genus Ruditapes; species Ruditapes philippinarum. Next base: position 216,021 of record NW_026863522.1, read on the forward strand.
ATTAGGCTACTTTGTATTTTGAGAAAATTGAATTTATTAAAACTAGCATATAACAAAAACGTGTTTTGAACAAGTTTGCTGTGAACTCGAAAGGGAGAAATGCACTTATAAATTACAAATTAAGCTTTAAAAAAGGGATTATTTGCTTTTTGGCATGAAGTGAAAGTCTTAGAAATTTGCTAACAACATTTTTGATATGAAATTTTTAAATAATTAATTTTAAAGCAACCTGTTAAAACATTAGTTAAGACGCAAATATTTCAACATCTTTGTTAATATTTTTTCGATACCTTTTGAAAAAAGATAAAATCAAATAGTAAGGTAGAAACTTGGTAAGAAAGCGAATAAACTTCAGCATTCTATAATATTAGATAGATTAACAAGCAGCATAAAGGGTTACTATTTTGTACATATTTCTTACATTAAATTGCTTTTACTAAACTAGAATGAAGAATACTTATAAAACATATAATTAGGGATAATGAATTATATGTAGTTTGTATTTCGTGCAGATTTGTACGGTTACTCGTTTTAATATACAAGCCCTAATTGGACAAGTCTCTCTAATTTCCTCTGGAAGTGGTCGTTAGTTATTATCATATTAATTGTCACTCATTGTACTTGAGCGGAAGATACTAATTGCTTGCCTAGGATAATTGCATTTTATACAGGAAATATAACTGATACAAAATTTGACACTTAAAATATATAGGCACGATCGATGAATGTTAGTATTTATCAGACATAAATGATGTACCTTAATTCACTCGTGGTTCTTGAATGTCTTGACAGAATGTATTTACCTTTCAATAGGAACTGAGTAGGTATTTTAATCTTATTGAAAACCAATACAGCTTACTGCTTCATTTCTTTTCCCTCTCGTAATAAGAAAGAAGTTGTCAGATTTGGGGTTTCTCATCAAATCTCGGGGTAAAAAATTGTAGATTCAAAGAACACTACCATCCACAATATAATTTTCAACGCATTGTCTTTCTTATCGATATACTTTCCAAGTATTAACTGTTAAATTGTGTTTGCCATGTATAAAAATCACTGTTTTTCCAAGTTCCAGATTTTATCCTTCATCATTTATTGCGATTTCTTGACAGAGCGAAACAAATGGAGTTTAAAATGGCAAATAACTAAACACGTAATTGGAAACATCTTCATATTTCTATCAGAAAGTGACGTTATAAGAACATTTATTGCATATCATGATGATACACAGGTTGATACTAATTATTCCGCTAGAATAATTAGTTTCCGGAACTATACAGGAGACGTGAATACAAATATTTCAAGATAAAGATGTGCTACATGTATATATGTTTATGGCATCATTAAAGTGATTAAATAAAATAAAGCGAACAAGGTTAATGACTTTTCTTGTAAGAGTAAACTAGTAAGGTGAATCTAGCAGTAATTGACAATTCTTCTTGTTTTTAGTACGCGGTGTCAACGAGACCGTCAATAATTGCACATCGTGATGACATCTTATAATTAGATGTTTATAAGATTGTTAAAGAAAAATATTCCTTATTGAGGACTTAGCATTGCTTAAGCTCATGTTCGGCAATGGGAAAATAGAGAGAAAAAATCTCTAAAGAAAGTTCAAAACAACAAAAATTGAAAATGGCGCAGGCTCGGTTTGATTGAGAGTTATGGACGGCACTTTTTCAACTATTTTGTAAATAAGAACATTAAAAAACAAACGATTATGTAAGTATCACAGAGAATTTTTCGGTAGCAATGTTAGCAGTTGATAATAATGTGCTGATACTGTATAACAATTATTATTTATCATATATCTTGAAATCAGTTTTATAGGTTTAGAAAAATATGCAGAATATTGAATTGATAATGTTTTTTCAATGAAAGTACTACATAACAATCCTTTAGTTTAAATTAAACATAATAATGTATAGAGTATAATTTAAGATTAAAAAGTTTAAATATTTTTTGTTGCGAACTCGTTTTTATTGCAAACGTAGTTGTAAGGAAATTGCAAAACAAAATGTCATTGCAACCATGTTTTCAGTAAATTTATTGCAAATCTAGTTTGAGTGCAAATCCTCTTGTAGCAAACCTTCTTTACAATTAATATCTTTAAAAGTAACAGCTGTTTAACTATTTGTTTCCTTGCTCCGCCTTTGTTCCTTCATTTTTGTCATGTTCGTTGTTTTGTACTTTACTAATGGTACTGTGTGAGTTTGTACTGTTTGAGCCTGCCTCAACTGATTTCGATCTCTTGTTACGATGTTTCCTTTCATGTCTTGTCACCTTACACAAATTCATATAACATTATCCAAGTTCAAATTTCATGTCATCTTACACAAGTTCATATTGCTAAAGGTGTTAGCACTTGAGTGTGTTACAAACTTAAAACAACTGAATTTCTAGGAAACTTTAGTCAACCTAAAGCAGTGAAAGAAACATATAAAAGTGAATATCGCATAGTCAATTTGAGTAGGTCAACTGTGGCACTCCTAGCGATGGCTTACACAGTACTCGATCTTCGATGCCAAAAGAACTAGAATCAAAGATCCTGTAATCTCTAATTACTAAATCTCTAATAACAAGGCTGACTTTAACTATATATCAAAGCCGGCATTTTGTTGTCAATCTTGTGCTCTATAATTGAGGTCTTTAATTCTGCTGAAGGACGAGTAAATGATAAATTATTGTGACAGCCTTTTCTTTGAGAAAATAAAGTGCTCAAATTGCCCCTCAGGGGCAAGCAAGTATTTTATAATTGAGTAGGCGTTAGTGCTTGAGTAGATTATACAATTTGCTTCCATTTTGCAGTCAGTGCCAATGAGAGTTTTACATGTGTCGCCCATTTTTACAAACAAAGACATTGTGTAACAGTGGTTGATTAGAACAGGCAACATTCATTCTGTCGAATTTATCTTCAGTTTATTTTGTTTCTTTTATGCTCTGTAGTTATTTTCTTTTCGTCAATCAGTAAATTATTTGAAATAAGAATATTATATTGCCATATTATACGGTTCGTGTTCAGATGTGTAGTTATTTAGTAAATGTGTTGTCATTGTCTGCTTTTTTCTAATTGTTATTATAATATTTGACTTGAATACACATATACTTTGTTTTACTATAATGTACAAGATCGAAAACAAATAATTAATAAAAATAAATAAATACTTAAATAATGCAAAAAAGGCATAACTTATTACAAGCCAATGCTACAGCTTCAGGCACAGCAAAAAACCGCTGTTTACCCAAATTTCAAGAACATTCCAAAAAAAACTAAAACATGCATTGATATTGTTATCATATTGAAATATATTTTGAGGTCAAATGAAAAAGAATTTTCCTTACAAATTAACAAAATTGTTGTACATTATTTCAAATTCGAATGAGAAAATGCGAAAGGTGTTTTGAATCTTCATATATCGTGAATGGGTATTTTTGATGCAACATGTTATGTATTTATCAATAAACAATTATATTAGGGAAATAATCAATATAACATAATAACAATTTTAATATTTTTAATGTCGCTGAGTTCGGATCATTGGTTCTGAACCGCTGTGGATTATATTTCCTACAATTTGATATTATAACACTGTCATGGTCCATTGGTTAAGGATTTAAATTATGCGTTTTAAAAGTTAGGATGCGATTCATCCGGCTTACTTACAAAGGACCATTTTGTTTTACTCAAGTGTCAGTTAAACCTTTAATAATGCGCTAAATAAAGTGCATTTGAAGTATTCTTATAACTATTAGATATATTTGCAGAAACGGTATAATGTAGTACGTGTTTACATTGCAACATGGCAGTGGTTGAGATATTTTAATAAGTCAAAATAAAAGTAATTTGATAACTACTTCGTTCATCATATAATAATTTGTATTTATTATGGCACAACATTTTGATGTTTCTGAAATACAATATGAGTAGTAAAATATTAGTGGAATTATTTTAGTATATAAAATAATAAACAAAAGCAAAATGTACACATTGTTCAGAACAAAAAATGATTTTGGCCCTTCTGCTACCCTCTGAACTCTAGTTTTAGGAAAATGCATTTTCCTTCATACAAATACATTCAAAATAGTCTCATTATCAAATTTAATCTATAAGTCGTGTTCTTTTCTAACTCTTTATTTAAAATAATTTTTGTATTAAATGTTAAATGACCTCTAACGAAAGTAATAACTATGTTTCCTACCGAATGGTTAACGCAATTATTATGTCTTTCTATATTTTTTTAAGTTGTTTGGATGGACAAGTAAATGATAACTTATGGTGACAATCCTACTAGAACTATACATTATTCCAGTGTGCCCTTAGGAAAGCAGACAATTTATTATAGTTCCGCCTTCAGTAACAATAATTTAAATGGAAAATGTTAGCTTGACAAAGCAAAGTCGGAACTATGTCTATTTTTTCCGAAATATCATATAGGTACTTTAAATGTTGTAATAAAATATACATTATGCTATATGTGCAAAGAACTTACAAATAATTTGTCAATTTCGCGTTGAAAAATTGAGGCCTACAAAATTTCTGCAAATATCAAAAAAAAGAAAAAAACCCCAACATAAGTTTCCTCTTACAATAATTAAATGAAAAGAGTTGACAAAGAAATGAACTAAGGAGAAATATATACCCATTTAACGTATTTAAATTTTTAATAAATAACAATTATGCTATGTCAACGATTTTTAATTGTGTCAGATTTCTGATTAAACAAGCAACATCAAAAGAATTAAAAACACTGATTTTTTAAAAAATGGTGAAAAAAACATTTATAAAATTGAACATACAAATGATTGCGATATTTAATCTCTTCTTCAAGTTGGCTAATTAACCTTTGTTTAAGGGTTTCAATAATTATATCAACTATTAGGCAAAAATGAAAGGCCTTAGCAAATATACAATGAATAGTAGATTAAAGTGAATAAACCAAAGATAATGCATAAAATGTTAAAACAAAACGTTTTGATAAAGATTTCTTTTTCTGAATTTACATAAAATTTCCATATAACTATTTTATTTGTGACAAGTAATATATACGTAATATTATAAATGAAAAATTTCTATTGTAAATTCTCAGAAAAAGATACTACATTAAATGTTCACCCAACTAAATACAAAAAAAGAATTAGCTACGTTGTAACGTTTTAATTGGTTAGTTTGTATATAATTTAAATGGTAACAAACATAAACAGACTGTTACGTTTCATTGTTTTTATGTCATCCCACAGACAAATTGTAACGCATATTTAATACGAAAAACAATTCTAAAGCAAGATGCAATATCTGAACTTTGTCATAGAAAAATAAAAAACGTTTAAATCACTTTCTCAATAAAATATCAATGACTTTATTACACTTTGTATCAATTCGTATCATCAATTCATTATGTACCATCAAGACAATTTTATTACAACACAAAAGTGAAAACCATGATCTCAGTTAATCAAGTTATGTGTAATGTTCAGGAGATGTTTTCTCAGATATCTTATATGTAAATTAAATACATCTAACTAAATGGATATCATTTGTAAAGTATATTCATTCACTATAAATATCTGCGTCTAGCAATTTTCAGTCTAATAAATCCGCCCCAGGTCTATTATCTTGTTCCAAAATAGCAAGAAATGTCAATTTTCCGGAAATGAAAACATCCATAGCAATGTTCATTAAACATATACTATGCTCAAATTTGATATCAGAAAATATTGATAATTGCTACACAGTAAATATAAAATCAACATGTTTTGACTTCGCACATTGTTATGTTTAATACTGTACACAATAGGCATTCAAAATATAAATATATAATGTCATTAAAAACTGGCATTTGTTTGAAGAATGTACGAACTTTGCTTGACCTGTAATAGGTAACGTAGTTTCCCATACATAGTTTTTTATTCTTGTATCCTAATTAGACTTATTCAGTAAGGATTTTATAGATTTCAATAAATAACCGTGCTCAAGGATAAGCATAAGCATACGTTTAAAACAATTTTAAATACAAGACAGAAATATTCCTGTTACGAAATTTTTGATATTCATAAACACCACCATTGATTATAAAAGTTCTCTGTTTAAAAAACAAGCAATAATCAAAGAACTGCAAGCAATACAAAAGTTCTGTATCGGTTACAACCCCATAAGAATAATATCAGCAACATTCGGCCACTGTGGAAAACATAACAATCTTTTTATTTTTTTATTTCTTCTGTAACATGTCATGTGTTAAGTTTTTCCTGCCTAATAAGGAAATTACGTTCATACAACAGCCAATCAAAAGTCATTTTGTCAGGATGAATATGCATAACTGATGTTTCAACTTGGCTGTATTTGAAGTAAATTTGTTGGAAAAGTTCCGAGAAACATCAAAGTGATCTGAGGACACTGACAGACCGATCTAAATAAATATACAAGGAAACTCGAGTTTAAGGGGGAAGTTAATTCTTGACATATTGACGCTAGATTGATGCACCTTATAATATAAGAATGATATGGTTGAAGTGTAAGAGTAAAAGCAACATAATCTAAGTTTAAGGGGGACATAATTCTTGAAATAATCAGTCTAGGGATAAATCACGCATGCTTAAAGTAATGATAAAAAACACGTATTTCCAGTTTGATGTAGATAACTTAATAATAAAGAAGTAGTATAAAAAAAATCAACATTTTTTATGAAAACTCGAAGGTATTATGGGTGGGTCTGATATTGTGCTAGAGTTATGCACCTTTCCCAATATGATGTGAGTGATAATAAGGTTATATATTTTAAGTTTGAAATAGATCCATTTTAGAGAAATTATTTCATGTTTAATGAATATTCTATTTTTAAGAGAGGTAATTCTTATCATATATCGCTTTAAGAGTTGTGAACCTTGTGTCATATATGATGTTGTGGATGGTTAGAAACATATATTTGTAGTTTGTAGTAGATACCTGAATCAATAAAGCAGTTATAATAAAACAAGATTTTAATGAATCAGAAATCTGGACGTGGTCGTCGACGCTGGGTGAGTAGAACGGCTCTCAATATCCATCTATGTTTCAAGTTTCATATAAACGTTTTAGTAAATTTTTAGTTATTACAACAATTTGCTATATTTGCCATATTTTAGTCTATTTGTTGCAATAGTAACCAGAGTTTTCAAAAAAGACATGCATAAACTCCATATTGATATTTAACCTTATTTCAAGATTCATGAAAATATTTTCAGTAAAAATGGGGTCATCACAAGATTCAGTTTTTGCGGACGGACTGATGGAAGAATAGCAAACCTAAAGTCCCCTCTGATTAAACCGGTAGAATATTTACAAGATAACAACAATAAGACCATATATGATATTTGTACATCATCATATGTAGAAATAGTAAATTATAGAAATTAAATGAATTTTCATCTGTAAACAACCAAACAAAAAGGTTGTAAGAACTAAGTTGCTATTAACTGAACACAAACGTATAAACAAAACAGTGTAACATATTCGATTTGCGCAGTAATTCCTGTAATCATAGCTCGTAATTTTGTCTTATTAAATAAGTCACAAAATACTTATTTATATTTAAATCACAGAAGCAGCATTAACTTCTACGATCATGCTTTGTTGCAATATTTAAAACCAAAGAAGATAACTGGTGCTAGAATTAAATATGTAAGTTAACATTTTACAGTCTAAAACAATGCAAGAGGTCTGAGAAAATAAAATTGTTTCTATGCTATTTAAATGATATGCAAAAAAGCGGCGCATGGTCCCCAGTTGTAACACATGATTGTGCCGAACTAATACAATTGAATTTTGAAAGGGGCCAGAGGTTACGAAGCCTGCAAATCACAGATAAGCTGATATGAAAGCTAGCTACATATCCTAAAGTTGATTATACGGTATTCAAGCATGGAATACTCGAACAACCCAAGTAGAAAACACTTCAACCATACACAGATCTAAAAGATTTATATAACTTTCTGTAGCTTATGGTATTTATCAGTTATAATGTGGTACATACGCTTGGATTGTTTGTCATCAAATATATAGTGAAACTAATCTTGGCAGATTGCCTAATAATTTGCCTGCTGTCCGATATCATTTAAAAATAAATGATAACGTTATGCCTTATTCGTTAGTAATTTAATAAATATTACGTTAGCATATTGTAATATGTAGACTAAATAACTTGTTGGCCTTCACCTAAAATATTGTGAAAGAAGACTTTGTTACAAAGATACATTATCGGTAAATAATTTGTTGATATTAATGATACCGAAGAATGTTCTAATATAACAAATATATAAATAATGCACGAAGTTATTGCGTTTTGAAAATATTTTATTTCAGTAAGAGGATAGGTAATAAAGTTCACTTTATAGATTTAGAGCCATTACCATAGATTTAGAACTATTAACATATAGAAATACATTTTACAAAAATCATTTCAAGGCGAGAGCGTCACAATTAAGTCATTTAGGTTGATATTTGATATTTGTGTTGTTGCTGTTAGGAAGTCAAGTCTTGAGTTTTAATGAACTTGACTTTGACATTATTTTCGCATTACATGTACAATTTTACTGTTGAGATATTAAATGTCTAATATAGAATCTCATGTAGAGCATTATTCATTTTCAGCAAGGATACACACATTTATGGGCCATATGTTAAACCCCACTTAAAGCAAACGCAAACAGATTTTTATACTTCACAACAGCAGGTATCAAGTGCTGTGTGGCAGCTGTAAAAAGTTGCCCCGTACTTCACTTCAGTGTTGTTATATTTTTCTGGTCCTTCGGGATCATTGATGCCAGCACTATTGAGTGTTGGGGGCGTGGACGGTAACTTGCAATTACCAGTACCGTCCATGAACAGGCTCAATCAAACCGAGCCTGCAACATTTTCAATTTTGTCGTGTTGGGCTTTCTTTAGGGATTCTGTATTTATCTATTTTTTGAGAATTGAGTACCGCTCAAGCCGGCGCTAGGGGACGTGAGGGATGTTGCACGTATTCATTATCACTCATGTACAGACTCAATCAAACCGAGTCTACAATTCCCTTGTAATTTTGTTGTGATTAATGCTTCCGAGGAATCACTTTGTTTCCAGATTTTTATCTTTTAATTCATGCACATTCTCCTTTTCTTCTGGTCATTTTATGTTGTTGTTTTTAATAGGAATATTTGTTTTACAAAATATATGTTGTGAAATGTGAGCTCTTTCCCTGCTCCACACATGAAATTTGGATATAAGGGAAGACATAAAACAACTAAACGAAACTGATTTGATTTGTTGACCATAATACTTCTTTCTTTTCTTTACTGTCTGCCTTTCGAAATCGCTATAAATATGGTCTTGAAATAAATATATGTCTGTAATGAAATGCGAGCTCTTTTTACACAAAAATTGCAATTGAATTAATGCACGTGTACAAATTAATAAATGCACTTTAAATTTGATATGTATGACTATCCGTCTAATTACATGTTCATTTTCACAAACATATATTCATTTTAATTATTTCTTTAACACATTCTGTCTACTAAACTTAATTAATTATTCCACATTTTCAGATCTTTTACAATACGTTGTCAGAGGTCAATCAAAATGGTGACTAGTGACTCTGTCCGTCTAATAACTGGAAGAGGCATTGGCAACACAGAGGAATTAAAGCTTGAAATCTGATCCTGCCTGAGATAGTTGTCACAATGGAGAGTCGGTGTATATGCGTGTGTAAATCCATCAGCTAGAGTTTCTTAAGAGTGTACCAAAATCTGGAAACAAAGTGATCCCTCGGAAGCATTAATCACAACAAAATTATATGTAAATTGCAGACTCGGTTTGATTGAGTCTGTACATGAGGGATAATGAATTAGTGCAACATCCTTCACGCCCCCTAGTACCGGCTGGACCGGTACTCAATTCTCAGCACTTAATAGTGGTGGCATTAATAATACCAAAGGACCAGAAAAATATATCAACACTGAAGTGAAGTATGGGGGCTGCCAAACGGCACTTGACACTAGCTGTCAAAAGTCACACTAGCTGAATGTACAAAATATGATAAACAAGATCAACAAGGAAAGGCGGCAATCAATGAACGCAACCCCCACATGACCCAGCAACAAGAACCAATGGCAAGGAGCCCAGGGGGACCCAATACAAGTTTTCATCACATCCGCAATAGCTCAGTCGATAAAGTAATTATTTAATAAAGGAGAGGTGTGTGGTTCAATGCCTACTTTTGCCAAGTCTATTTGACCTATGCTTTCTTTATTTTTGAAGTATATTTTAAAGAAAAAGGCCAAGTGCTTGCAAAAATTGTCTACACGGATATGAAACAACTTAAAACACCGAATTCTCTCGTTTTTGTATATAAAGCACTGAGATGACATTTATTGATTTCCATCCGAATGAATTTTAGATTTTAATTCTTAACCCATGTTTTTAAAAAGAGTACAGTCTTTATCCAAAGAAGTGTAAAACATACTAAAAATAAAAAAGAATAACATAAAAAGATAATAACTTCAATAAAGTTAAATAGTTATGCATTTATTAAGAATAAAAAATGACGATCTTACAAAACGTAGGACAATTCTGAAGAAATTATAAACCCGTTGTTTACCCTATTTCGCTATAAAGGTCAGTATATTTATTTCATAGAAACAAATTAAATTTAATTAAATTAATTGCATCTTACTTCGAACATCTCACAGAAAATTTAACGACCAGTTATCGAAGAAGGTGCATTGCTCGTATAATCAGTATGTTTTTGACAGTTTAATAAAATAAAACAATACTACTGAATACTGAAATATATTTTTGCAAGTAATTCTTGCCAGGGTAATACACAAAACCGTTGAATTTGCCCTTAAGAATGTTAAAAGTTTAGAGTAAATATATACAGTCGAAGGGAAAAACAGAAATTTCGAATTAATTGCCAACACAACTAAGTGGCTGATAATGTCTCATCTGAAACGATCGTAAACTATTCTAACTTCTAAAACAGGAAATCAAATTTAACGCTTCAAGATTATTGACAAAGTCCTGTCATCAAATTCTCGATATCTCGAAAAGTAAATGAAGCTTTGTCAGTGAATAGAAGATGAATACATGCAATAGAACATCAGGTTTAATCGAATTGCTAGTAATCTGGGAACATGAAATGTGTCTTATTAGAACGTTGTCTACATGTTGTATTGAAATATCCATTACTATGACAAAGCAGACGAGCACAATGATTGACAGGTCCGATAATGACATTTTTATCACGAAGTAAACCGCTTCAAGTGCTTCAGCTATCAAATAAACAACATTTTTAGCAACTTATTTTTAGAAGTCTGTTCATTTCACTTTGGAGATTATAATTTTCATCATTTTTCTATTCTTCTACTTAAAGCAGTGCTGGCAGCATGAACGGTAGCTTGCATATGCTCATTCAGACTTAGCAAGCAACATTATCAACGATGAGTTTTGCAACGTTTTCAGTAAGCATTCATGTATGAAAATTTAAGGTATAAATACATATATGATATGCATTTATTTTAGACAGACTATAAAAGATATGAGAATAAAGATTTTGATACTGCTCGCAATGTTCATGTTGCAATTAAGAGAGTCGTACAATTCACCAACTTTCCTCCTTAAGTTTAAGATAAAAGTTTGCTATTCATGGATATTGACATTATATTTCTTTTAAGAGTTTTCTCAATAATTATATCAAACGTCAGCAATAAAATAGTTTTTACCTGCAGGAGATTATTAACAACGATAATCAGCAGTACCTAAAATAGATTAAAATCAGGAATGTTCTTATGAATTTAGGAAGATGAAATGAATTAGTCATCGGGACTGATTCATGAGTAGCATGAAAATACATTTTATAATCAAACGCCATTAGTAATTAACAGACATGCGAGACTGTAATATTTATGATCTCATTTTCCTCTAGAAATATCTTGGTTTTTACATTTTAGCGAAATAGACAAGAATGTTTAACGTACATTTACAGATGCCATATCAAGTGTTAATCAGAAATCAGAAACAGCAAAACCTATTGATGCTGAAGATAATATAAAAGGTCACTCACATATTTTGAAGGTTCCATGATAACCGCCGTATGAACACATCTGCGGATGTTTCTAAATTCAAAATTTTACTATTTCATGTTTAAATGTTGAATTCTGCTTAAGCCGGTGCTAGGGGGCGTGGACGGTAACTTGCACTTTCCAGTACCGTCCATGAACAGGCTCAATTAAACCGAGTCTGCAACATTTTCAATTTTGCCGTGTTGGGCCTTCTTTAGGGATTCTGTATTTATCTATTTTATGATCACATCCGTGTTATTTGTGCCGTGTGGCGGCTGTAAAAAGTCTCCCCGTACATTTAATCAATGATGTTATATTTTCGATCCTTAAAGATCGTTCAGCACGACATTATTGTTGTGCTTATGGTATTTTTAGTTTCAACTTTTCGGCATTTTCTAATTGGGTGGTTCCAATATTCCTACTTGAATAATGTTGAATCACCCTTAGGATATGTTGCCTGCTTTTTAAATTTGTCTTTTGACGTCTTATCTGTGATATGCAGGCTCCATAACCTCTGATCCCCTTTCAAAATTCCATTTTATTTAGTTCCGCCCATTGTTTTCTCGTTTAGGGCACACGCTTTTTATTACTTGGGGACCATACGCCGCTTTTCATGGAATGGCACGGAAGTGTCACATTGAAGGTTCCATGATAACCGCCGTATGAACACATCTGCGGATGTTTCTAAATTCAAAATTTTACTATTTCATGTTTAAATGTTGAATTCTGCTTAAGCCGGTGCTAGGGGGCGTGGACGGTAACTTGCACTTTCCAGTACCGTCCATGAACAGGCTCAATTAAACCGAGTCTGCAACATTTTCAATTTTGCCGTGTTGGGCCTTCTTTAGGGATTCTGTATTTATCTATTTTATTAATTCGTGACCACATTGTTAACGGACATCGCCTTCCCAGCTTTGGAAAATGGGTCTGAATGAAAAATGGGACACATCTTTGTTACATTTGAAAATTATTTAGTTACATTAAGTTAACTCATGCCTAATCAAGTGGACATATCACATGGAGTTTCTTTCCAAGGTAATCTGGTCCACCTGGGCTCCTTGCCATTGGTTCTTGTTGCTGGGTCATATGGGGGTTGCGTTCATTGAACGCCGCCTTTCCTTGTTGATCTTGTTTATCATATTTCATTGAACGCCGCCTTTCCTTGTTGATCTTGTTTTTCATATTTGATATGTCGTATAATTTTAAACGATGTTTAACATAGAAGTAGACCTTTTATTATTGATCATCAAATTAACAATCAACCCTTTTTTTTGCCGTTTTTATTGCAAAGCCTCCTGTTACAAGTTCAAACTATTATGAAACTATGACATATGCTTTATTACTGATGTAACTGGGCACAAATGTTGACTGGACCATAGCCTCTGTAACAGCATGCTCAAATTTAAATTTCCGGTTACCATGGCAACGGGGGACGTCTCAAAATTGCCAAAAATCACTTTTTTTTCCATCAAAACTGATTTCAAAGTGCTGAAACTTCTCAATGGATTGAGATGGAGTAAAGGCTTTTCATCGTGTGACCTGAGGCCATTGTTAGCCTGTCACATGTCCAAAATTCTCTTGGCGATGACGGGGTCTGCCACCCCTTTAAACCCCCGAAACAGAAGGGTGCACTTCCCCCTTCTGGCCACTCCCTGATGCACCTTTTAAAAAGGGGCGGCGCCGGAAAAATAATCACTTTTTGAACAACATTTGCAAACGAAAAACAGTGTTTGGGACCTAAATATGGTAATTTTTCACTGTTTGAGGCATAAAAAAGCCGCCAAAACACGTCTATATGAGGCAAAGGGTTAAACATATATAATAATAGATGTTTATGAACTAAATAGTTTCCTCACGTCCTAAAGTCCTGGAAGCAGAAACTTCTTTTTCTGATCCACTACTTTTACCAGCTGATTTCCCTTAAATTTTCATACTCACCTTAAAAAATAGTGGATCAGAAAAAGAAGATTCAACTTTGAGGACTTCATGATTCTATAAGGCATTTTCTCCGAAGCTCGCTGAAGAAATGCTAGATACCAACTTGATACTTCATACATTGATAGATTTCGTTAAAGTTAAACATTGTACTCCATTTTTATTTCAATTCACTTTTTATTGCTATCGTATTTTGTAATTATTTATTTTCAGATTTGGTCAAATCAAAAACTATATGTAATGTAAGTGAGATTTGTATATTAGGAACTCAATTGCGATTCCAGCACACGAGCAACCCAACCACTAAAGCTTTCAGCTAATGACAAAACAAAAGCAAAACAAAAAGAAAACAAACAAACAACAACATTGTTTTATATAAGTACGACAATGAGAAAATACCACAACTTATTACGGATAAAAACACTATATACAGACATTTTCAGTTATCTTGAATTCATGGTATTATGTTAATTTATGTCTGAAATGCGTAAAAACTGATTATGTGAAGATGAAAGTATGCAAATAAAGATTGTTATCTCAAATAACATATCAGGTATGAGTTTCCAAACTGCATAAGTCGTTGTGCTGCATCATTAACTGCTGGACATTGATTAGTTCAACACATGAAATCAGGAAAAGAAAAACGATCAGTCATTTATTGTGCTTTTTTATTTGTGGACCAAACACATCCTTATTTCTTCTAGCATAAAATTGTTTATTTTTGATCAAGGTCATGTCGTACACAGCATGCCAATTAATTCTTTAAAAACACTCTATGCCGGGAGTGAAGACATTGTTTATAGTTACAGAGAAAAAACAACATGCTTTCATTATCAAAGAGAAGACATATCAATTTCAAAACATAAAGAGCTTGTGACGGATGTAGAACAAGTATTTTTATGAATCAATACATTTTCATGACATTGTTTTCCCCCTCTTTAAAAGTTCATCTAGCTGCTTAAAGAATATCACAGTGAAATCAATGTGATCAAAATTCCTGAAAATCACTGTTTGAGAGAAGTTCTATTTGGATAAATGCTTTATTGTAGTCAAAATCCATGCAAATAACATGCTTTAACTGAATTTTATGTATATTAGCTAACAGTCATTTTTATTCCTAAATTTAACCTTCTAGATATAAGATAACCCAATATGCGTCTCCAGGTGTTGTTAAATATAACTTGCTTTGTTGGTTATATTTTCTTGTTACCAAGTGAGTTGAACTATTTACCTATACTATACCTATTGTTTAAAGGAATTATTCCTATTGGAGGATAAACTGCCAATAATACACGTTCATTTGCTTCTATTTTGAACCAAAGCTGGACCTGCTTTTAATTGGTAAACTTCACAAAGTTCCCCTATTGTTTATTGATTCACGAGTTTATTTGAAATTGTTATGTATGTATTGAATTGACTCTGAAATTAATTTACATAGTTGACAAAAGTTTTATTGTTACTTTTATCTAAATATGAACAGGAAGAGAAAGAAACTCGCTTAACATTTTACTCTTTTAATTACATTAAAAAAGAGATATTTATTGTGTAACCGAATGCACTTTGAATTTATATATGCGGGTTTAAAGGGATAACGAACCATAAATTTGTTATTGTCTTCTCACTTACTATTTTAATTGATAACTGTATCGTCAAAACATAAGTTCTTGTTTGATAACAAAATATATTTACACATGTATGTACATATGTGGTGAACTCATTGCTATTATTAAGTTTTCGTTTATAAAATACAGACCGTAAATCATGTCTTAATTTCTTGAAAAATTTCAAGATAACATGTTATTCTCATCTTGAAGATAATAAAAGATTATATTATATGATATATGCGTTCTTTTTTATTGTCATTAGGATCTAGACGAATTCCCATTATGCATTGATCACCGTTATAACATAATTAATGTTAACGAGATATATCCTTTTTCTTACGAAATTTTTATTTGAACAGTAATTTATCTAGCATCTGTCGAATATAAAAACACATTTATGGTAAGAATGTTTACAAACTCTGTTTTCATGACAATTGAAATAATAAAATCAATTTATTGATTGAGAAGTTTTTTAAGGGATTCTTATTTTCTCTATTTTAAAGAAGAGATATTGATTGTGTAACTAAATGAATTTGTATATGCGGGTTTAAAGGGATAACACACCATAAATTTTTTATTGTCTACCAAATCTAAAAATTCAAACTATTATAACTTTAAAAACATAAGTTTCTTGTTTGAAAACAAAAATACATATTGCTATGTCATTATGCTTAATGATTATGGCTTGTCAAACACAAGTATTAAAAAGAAGACTCAAATAATGTTTAATCTATCTTAATAATATTACAAATTATATCTTTATATTTACAATGTTTGGGTGAACTCCTTGCCATAATTAAGCTTTCGTTCATATATAAGGGCCGTAAATCAAATCTTAATTTCATGAAAGAATCTAAATAACATGTTCTTCATATCTTGAAGATAATAACATATTATATTATATGATATATATGTTCTTTTTTATTGTAATTAGGATCAAGACGAATTTTCATGGATGTATTGATCACCATTATAAGATAATTAATATTTAACGAGAAATATCTTTTTTTTTTTCCTTACGAATTTTTTATTCAGTCATTTATCTAGCAAGCATTGGCAATAAAATACAAGACCTCCTTTATGTCAGCTAGCATGTCGATTGCCTGAACAATTGATGCCTCCTGTCTAAAATTGGATTACTTTTGATTTTAAGGGAATATCCGATCCAAAAACTGCTCTTCTTAATCTCTTTTACATTTAATGGTTTTCCCTGTTCAAGCTTTATTAAATTCTCTTCGTGAGTGCACTGACAGAACTCTTTTCTGTAGAAAATTATACCCGATTTAAGATTTAATGATCTTGTGGTTTTGAAAAGTGGGTCTAGTGATTTTACGTTTAAGTGATAATTCTTCTTACTGGAAATGATTTGTAAGGTAATTACAAAAGGAAATAATGTATACTGTATGAGTTCAATTATTGTCTTATATTTTACATTATTCTAATGTAGCAAACTGAGGTAATATCACGTAATAACCGTTCTTTAAGATTTTGTGTGACCTTTTGATAGATAATTTACAATGTCAATCAGAAATAATTTTATTGTTCGTTTATGTGTCATTAGAGGTAATACTAGAATGTTGTGAAAGGTTGACTTCTATTAATGTGGTTGGCGAAACGTCTTTGAGGTATGAACTATTTGAAATAGTTTGAAATATCATCGACTTTGTCACATCTTCTCGGATGAAACCGAGTCAATCATATTTCAAATTGCACGTACTTTACGTGTTGATTTTTCAGTAAGATTTCAATGTTATTGTTGTTTATTACTAAAACAATCCTTTGTACAGTATTAGAAAATTGAGCATCGTATTAGTCATACTCTCTATCATAAATCAAATGCAACTATTCTAGCATTCTAGCAAATTGTTAAAGGAGTTTTGATTTTTACATTTTGAAACTTGCTCATGGTTATGTATGAAGTTCTTTTTTACACAGAACATATGCCATAAAAATGTAAAATTACAGAATTTTTTTAGGCAGCTTTATTCTGGTTTGGTACATATTCCACTCAATTTACTGCCACCGTTTTTCACTCTCTTTACACCCACCCTGTTTTATGGGAGTCAACCCTTTTTTGTCAGATTTTGTTAGACTTGATAATTTAATTTAATATATAAACATATAATAGGCTTTTACAAAAATGTTGTTTTTTTTTAATAAAAAATATCTTTAGATAATTGCTGTATAATAACTTTGAGTTAAAATGATTTAGATTAATTTATTGAGAGAAGTTAGTGTATGCTATATGAGCTACCCTGATATCTTGATTTCTTGCTTCATTAAACTCCAGAGAAATAAACGAAACTATTCTACTTGACAGAACATTAAGGATATCCACTGAAGCATTTAATCTTATTTCCTCAGGAAAGTGTTGACAATTTCCTGGACCATAAATCACTTATTTTCTTTAGCAGAAGACATTAAGTTTATGAAGAGTGTTAAATGGCCTCCAGTGGTGACAAAAGATTGTGTTAAAATGTAAAAGTGTTTTTGAAGTTTCCATTAAGATGATTTTGCTAAACGAGCGATAGTTTCATGTATTAGCTGTAATTTTTATTTTACTACAAAAATCAAAAAGCGAGGTGTTGTACCGTGCTGCTGATGCAGAGCCGGAAGGCAAGGGGGGGGGGGCTTTATTTTATAGCATTTATTTTGACTAAGATAACGATACAGGCTAATAATTATTAAATTATATATACATATCCCTTTTCTTGGGGACTGAGGCCTGTGCAAAACCGTTTTATCTGGGAATCGACGAGGTTTTCAGCACAGGAAAAAGTATGATGTTTTACACCTGGTTTCGAGAGAGAAAAAAAACAAAAATATCTGATAGAAATACAGATTATTTCTTCTGTATTTAAAACATACTAGGAAATGGGTGGATTTCAGTTAAGCCAAAGGTATATATTACCAATATTTCACTCGAGTGTTTGTACATATTTATTGCTTGGCAGTCTTTAAATGTTATTGTGCTTGATCAAATATTGTATCATTTATGTATTGATTTGAAAGTGAATATATGAAAATAGTTATGCTTATTTGAAAGTTTTTTTTAGTCAGAAAAGAACCTTAGATTTCAGCTATACATACTTTTTAAAATGAATGCAATGTCACCGAGCTCGTATACATCCCGTATATGCCCTAATGTACAAATTTCGGGAGGGGGGAAAAAAATTTCATTTTGGCGGAAACGAGTAAAACGTATAAAAACCGGGTTTAAAAAAACGAACCCTTTTTCTTTTGTAAAGAAAGGGAAAATTAAAAAGCATACAAACTGCTAAAATGTTTTTATTTTTAATTTTTACATTCCGGCATTATTTGAAATACACGGTGATTAATGGTACATGCGTTTTGATACATAAGGTTATAAAATCGTTATTGTTAGCAAACATCATTCTCAGCGTAATCGTACTAAAACCATATACAATAAATGTCCTTTCTCTATAGTTCATTTTCTACATTTTGTTTTTGAACTGAAGTATGCAACAAAATGATGTTAATTATACAATGTCATTTGAACAGTGGATGTAAATTTATATGCAATTCATACTTTTATCTTGATTTATATTAAAATGTATAAAGCTGTATATACGCTACAAAATTTACTTTTCGAACTGAAAAAATATTACTTCTAAAATACATATATGGAAGGAATATGTTTCTACTCTTTTTTGAGTGAATGGCACATGCATGAAGACATAGCTAAATGGTTAAACCCGTACATAAAATAGGAGCATAATATGTTGTACCGGACCATTTTATTCAATTTATCAACATTATTCATGTGTGTTAAACAACAGAGACATTCCTTGTTACATTATTTTGGACAACATTCATAATGTCATGGGCACAACATAATTTTAATATTTAAAGATCCTGTATGTTTTGTGATTGATATTGTTATTGTGTGTATACCACACTTGCAAAAAAGTATATAATATTATATATAATTATGCAAATAAAACAATTTTCAAACATCGATGAATATGTAAAATGTGTATTGCAAATATTTGGTTCACATTATATTTAATCAATAAATTATATGCATTCATTTCTTATTGGAAATTTTGACTTAGAATTTACAGAAAATAATTTTCTAATTACCTCCCTTTATTTACATGAAATGTTAAATTCGGTAATATCTTTATAAAAAATGCTTATTGGAACTTACAATATTGAAATATCTTAATTTGAGCATCATATAAATGAAATAAAACCATGAAAAAAATGTGTTACAGGATCTTTAAATGTTTTTAATGTTAAAATGTTTATTAAGTTTACAAAAATATTTAATAAAATATAACTTTATGCCCTTTAATCATCGTAGCCTTCAGGAAATCATTTACCTTACAAACATACAGTTTAGGATTGTTTACAGCAACTAACATGAAACAAACAAAAATGCCATAAAGATTAATGAATATTGCATTTTGTCTATTTAGATTAAAAGTAATTTCCAAATAAAACTTATTTTTTCTTTCACTTTAAAATCAGACTGACATCAGAACAAGCAGGCGGAACGAAGTAATAAAATTCATTTTTATTGTGAATTCTTATAAAGGTTTCTGTTGATACTAAATGATATTAATTGGAAATTACTTTTCAGTTCTTCCGATTTCAAAATGTACAATAAATACACTTTATTTTATTATTTTATATTTCAGGTAGCACTGGTTTATTTGTCTGTAAGCTTTACACAAAGAATCATTGTGTTAAAGTGACATTATACCCATCAAAGGGTATATAGTGAGTAATCTGATGAAGAACAAAATAAGTTTTCATTTTGCTATAATTTCTTTTTATTTAATAATTAAAAAAATAATCTGAAAACAATGTGATCCCTCGGAAGCATTAATCACAACAAAATTACATAAGAATTACAGACTCGGTTTGATTGAGTCTGTACATGAGGGATAATGAATAAGTGCAACATCCCTCACGCCCCCTAGCACCGGCTTGAGCGGTACTCAATTCTCAACACTTAATAGTGCTGGCATCAATGATCCCGAAGGATCGGAAATTATAACAACACTGAAGTGAAGTGAATTAAGGTCGCATAAACAATAAATAACGCACAGATTAAAACGAAATTTCTGTAAATATTCATTAGAATTTACATATAACGCTTAGTTTATAAAAAGAGTGGGACAGTCTTTTTAAATTTTAGGCAGATATATAATTTTATCCTAAGCATTTTACAATATTAACTGTTGGTCAAGCACCATTTTGACAGTCAATCTTTTGAAATATAAAGTCAAATCGACTGAAGTTGACTATGACAATAAGCGTATAATGTCACTTTAATTTGAAGCACCTGTTCTGATAATGATCACAATAATAAACAGAACTATGACGAAGAAAATATCATTTCTTCTGTGTATAAATTTGATTATAGTCTGCAATCAAACAAGAGTTTGTTTTTATTTTATAAATTAATACAGATTACATATCGACAAGTATTACATATTTGTATTTGCTCACGGGAGACAGAAATTTTTTATTCAAATTTACAGTTAATACATTATACTAAAATTTACCAAATTGGGTCGCTTGATACAACATTAAACACTACTTAAGGTGACATTATGCTCATTTTTGTAATCAAGTTGAGCTTTATTACTTATAAATTTCAAAAGATTTACTAATATAATAGTCATTGTTCAAAAGATTTATTACCAAAAATGCCTAAAATATAACAAAAGACTGCCCGAATGTTCTTATCAATTGAACGTTAAAGATACATTCTGAAGAATATTTGATAAAATTAACCATTTAGTCATGTGCGTTTTTGATTATTTTTGCGAAGTAGAACAATTAAGGTAAAATGTAAAGTTTCTATTTTACTTTCATCTATGTACATTCCATTGACACTTACATAAGCATATTGTCACTTCAATATGATTATTGAAAATATTGCGTTATAACATTTCACAAGGTTTTAAAAACTTTTACTCGAAAGTACTAGACCTTATTAACAAAACCCGTAAGGTACTTAAGTACAATGGGGGTTAGACATTATTGGGATATAAATAGAAGTGAACATGTTCATTGTTAGCAAATTTGAAAAATACACCAAATATTTTAGTACTTTTAACTGATTTGATTTTGTCAGGCATGATAAACGTCCGTAGTTCTTAGTACAAGTATTTGACAAAGAAAAATACTAATACGCGATGAGTTCTATAGAAGACAGTTTTTCTACTGATCCTGTAATACCTGTAAAATGTGCTTGCTTAAATATCCTACGCCTCTCACATATTCACATTTACGCATTCAATTATAAATCTGATTTATTCTTCTATTTTTTAAAGTCTGTATGTGACACTTCTAATATTTCTTAATTATTTATTCCGTGCCTGTTATCGATTTAATCATTTTGTATGAAATAAGCAAAGTAATCTTTGACAATATTCCTGGAAGCATTTAATTAAATTTTCATTTTTAGAGTTTTCATTTTTAGAGGTGTCAATAACTTTCTAAATGATGTATATTTTTTTGTTAGCATATAGCATTAATATATATAAATAAGCATATTAGAATAATTCAATGTTTCTATAGAATATGAGAATTTATGCGTTATGTCTGAGTTAAATGTACATTTTATATTTTAGTACAGAATTGGTAATCGAACTTGTTATGTTTCATGATACATGTATAAAACAGACTTAATACGGAATTTTTTGTTGGGCGGGGGAGTGGATTTTACGTTGCACCAACACAGTTTAGTTATGGCGACTTTCTAGCTTTAGTGGTGGAGGAAGAGGAAATAACCTAGAGCGATGAGAGTCATATTAAAGGATATGCTCTTTTTACTATAAAGTCAATTTATCATCATTTATGTACTCCCAATTTTTAAATCAAGATCGTGGTTTTGTGTTAATGCTAAAGGATTTGAGTATAGTTCATATACATTAGGAAGTGACCAATCATATGCGATGAATATAAATGATCTTGCTTCAAATGACATGTTACCACAATGTTGGATTGGTATGGGTTTATAAATTAAACATCGTTTATCAAAGAGAATATAACCAGACGATATGGTGTATTGTTAAAAGCCCAGCTTTTTTTAAAATCTTATTTCATCTATTATCGGACAATGATAGAAAATTAAGCCATATATCATAAATAAAGTAGGTAGGTAGGTAGGTAAGTATAAGTAAGTATAATAAGTAAGTAAGTAAGAAAGGTAAGACATATATCAATTGTAAAATGTACTGACTGAGCGCTATATCACATGTAAAATTAAATATACCTTACTGAGTCTTGATAAGATGTCATCTATATGGAGGGGACCATTTGAAGGAATCAATGCTGTATACATAAAGTAAAGGTGTTGAACTATGACAGTGAGGTTTCATATTAAAGATTTTTTATGGTTTCATCGCCATCAGTTTAACCTATACTGGAAACAAAAATAGCTGATTCATATCTGAAAAAAACAAACAATTGTCAAATAAAATTTAAGCACTTAAAATTGGTAACACTAAGTTTGATTCAGAGATTCTATGCTCATAGGCAAACACTTTCTTAAATCTTTAATCAGCATATCCAAACAAATCCAACTTTAATACACATTGCTCAGGAGTGTTTTAATATTAAATATTGTTCATTTAATTACAGAGTGTTTAACCTTTTTTCATCTTATTCAATCACGATGTATCAGAGAGGGACATTTTGGGTTAATTGATTGTGAGTTATTCACCTCTCAATCAATTGTTGTAATGGAATTCAGCCTTTGCCATTTAAGGTGATCACAAAGATTGATTACTTTTTCCTTTAACGGCGACAGTATGAATTGTAGACGTGAGAAAATGACGTAGGGAATAAATAAATGGTAATTAGTTTTTACAAGTAGCCTTCGGGGTATCACACCTAATGTATTACGGACATGGTGTAAGGTTTTCTATAATATTAGTCCGAATAGATTAAAAATGTTTCGGATTACAATCATGACATTTGCTTATACATTGTATATAGGTTCTTACATGTGATAAATATACAAAGGTAAAAGGCAAGAACACAGACCCTACCCAAACACCATAACGCTTTACAAAGATATATCGTGTGTTAAGGTTTGTGTGTTTACACTTATGTTCTGACTATTCAGTGCGCAGTATAATGTCTTCATATAAAATATATCATTACCAGAAAATTAATATTGCTCAAAGAAGAAATCAATTTTTTAATTCGAAATCTTAGGTACGTGTTTAATATTACAGATTTCAATATTTTTTTGTCATACGAAACAATGTAAATACCATATCTGCACCATGAGATTCCTTTACTTGTGCTAAAGTGATATACATAAATATATATAAACAATAGCATAAAAATGCGTATTAGTTCTTAGAATGTAAGCGCTTATCTCAATAAGGAAAGCATCGGAAAGAATGCCACGGGTCGCTGGTTGATTTATCTGGCGAAGCGGAATTTACCCATGATAATTGATTCAGGACATGGGACCGAATGGTCATTTGTCTCTAACCTTTGATTCATGGGTTGATGGCGGAGAAATTGGTAATTACTGGTTAGTTTTTAAAGAAAGCCGTTAAGGTAGACCAAATTTATGAGATAACCAAAATTTGTTATAATTAGCATAAAACCAAATACATGAATCAAAAGAACCGTATGGCTTTACAGAGTACAACGCAGAATAGATACACCTATAATGAACAAAAAATTACATATTTTTCAATGATAGAGTATCTCTACATCTAACTACACTAATCCTTTGACAAAAGGAACTTAATTAATAAAATAAGACACTTTAGAGTTGAAGAGGCCAAACAAATAGTGACATCTGTCAAATTGCCTACATGGGAACAGAAAATGGAAGGACACAACTGTCATTTAATCTGTAGAGATAAGGTTTCGGGTAAATTAAAAAACGTTGTGACATATGTGATTCCTTTATTTTAGGGTAAAACATTGGTACAAGTACAATATATGGTTTCAACTTGTCAGATTGTTTAAAGTCACAAATAACAAAATACATACATAAAATTTCTTCAAAGTGATAACATCAATTCTTAGAACAATTTGATCTTGAGATAAAAAATGTTTTTTTAGGCAAGCGACATTAAATAACAGACATTACTTATTTAACTTTTCTATTTACAACACCTACGTTTCACCAATTGGTCGTGTGAGCTTTATCTTTGATAACAAACTATTCAGACTCAATTGGTTTTGTACACCGTATTGAGACACCAGTATAAAACTTCGTACTGTGAAGCTGTAACAAATATAATGGTATCTGGTAACTGTAAAAACTAAATCAGTTTCGCAAACATCAATAGGCAGAGCATCGGATTTGAAACCCTTGGGTCGCTGGTTTCATTCGTTTATTTCTCCGTGATAACTGGTCTCGAGTATTGCGACTGATGGTCGAAGAAACGGTTAAGTGGATGCACTGCTGATATGTGACCAAAGAATGTACATAGTGAAATCGACGTAAAACTCAGTAGAAAAAATAACAAAGAAACAAAATTATATGCCTCTATAGAATATGCTTTCAATTAATATCTGGAATTTATATTCATTTTGAGGCTATATCGTTAGAATATTTCTTTCTATACTGCATTGTTTTTCTTGAATAAAATGCACTTCCTTAACATTCTTATACATTCTTAATAGATAGTATTTTCAACATTGGAATATAACAATGTGTTCGCTGTCATTACTATTCTCATCAAATAACCGCCCCATGATCTGAAATATTTGACCTTTTAGAAATATCCATTAACTATTCATCCTTCAGGCCGAACTCGATAGTCCTTTATAAATTGCCAATATTTCCATTATAAAATATAACTAGCCCGCTACGGAGTTAGCACGTTAAAGGAAACAGGCATTCTTAGATTTCTTGGATACTTAAAGCAATTGGAGAATAATTCTCAATTATAATGATAATACACCATGCCGGACTAGCAATCTGTTGTGTAAGGTAATCAAATAATAAAGAGAGAAAAAGAGAAACCAAAACAGAACAGCACGAATTTTCACATATAAAGATCGGAAACCAATTTACGTGTATCTCAAGTATAGGACCTTGAATAATACTCCGGAAATCGTAAAATCGGCACATATTTTTGTCAAAGGTTGCTGTGTTGTTGACCATTTTAAAATTAATTTTATTTTTGTGTTATATGACGACATTTTCTGAAGATTTTTTTTTAAATTTGTTTGTAACGTAAGCAGAAAGAAATTCTCGTTAAAGGGACTCCGCTGATATTTTTTGACATGACGGGACTGGAAATAACTTTTCGTGATATTGTTCCATTTGATGTAGGTTTAGACCAATAACTTGTGTGTTTAATTTCAGAAAATGTTTTCACTTTGTTTTTCAAGGATGATAATTTTTTCATTATGAAAATTTACCAAAAACTGATTCAACGCTTTAAACTCAAATTGAGCTGAGAATAGCTAAAAATACTATCTACTATCTTCAATTTATTTTTGAGTATATCTTTAATTATCTTTTGCATACAACTCTTTGTAAGTGCCCAAGCTTGTCTGTGTAAGAAATTAAAATCTTATGTTTTTAAGGTTTTGAACAATTGCAAAATTCCTTTACCTTAAATCAAACGTTTACACTCAACGTTTATATCAGTCACTGATATGATGCATAACTCTAACAAAGACATCAAGCATTCAATTTTTTTCAAGTAACCTTTTTCTAGACTTAGAAACCTATTACTAGACTATTTATTAGTACTTATAAAAAATATTCCTGTAACCTTGAAAACAAAATGTACCATATAAACTAAAAGGTATTTGTAAATCTGTATTATTCTTGATTCATGAACATTATAACGTACAACAACTTCGTACATCCCCTGCACTGATAGGTCTATTTGCATATATATCATTGTGGTCAGTTGAAATTACTGCTAATTCATTAACATTCAGAACATATTCCTAGGAACTATTGAATGTCGTGGATTGCTTGATCTCTAAAAAGATATGACACTCCAGTTTGACATCAACAAGGCTTGATTAATTGCTAAAATTACCATGAAAAATATCAAAGCTCAGAGAACAGAGAAAGTACTTATTTGTTAAAAGGACTTAGTGTTAAAGGGGATTGGTCCATATATTGTGATGGTTCAATTGCAATATGTTACCATTAGTAAGTAAATAGAAGTTGCGAATTAAAAGTCAGCATTTCATTGTTCTGCTTAAGCCGGTGCTAGGGAGGAGCGGGCAGTTACCGTTCAATGCGTTATTTAAGATTTTCATCTTGACCACTTTAATAAAACCATTGGGATTACTATAGCTATCATTTTCATAACTAAATGTGGTTTACAACCTATAGGTATCTTCGAATAAACACTGCAAACCATCTTCTTTTCAGGTTTTTTTCGTCCATCGTGTTTTAACAAATTAAATCTGTTTTTAACAGGGAATAAAAAAATAGCTCGACCCATTAAAACATTATAAGTATTGTGCAAACGTTGCTACTGTTCATTTATCTAACTTTTGGTTTGAGAGTATGAAATATTTAATGCCATATAATGCAAGATGACAATTTAACAAGTTTTGTTAAATCAATTAGTTTGTAAAATATAATAAACAAGATCAACAAGGAAAGGCGGCGTTCAATGAACGCAACCCCACAAGACCCAGCAACAAGAACCAGTGGCAAGGAGTACAGACGGACCCAAAAACAAAAACGGGACATGGCACAAGCACGGACAGGTTAATCACTAAAATGATAAATAATTTGTAACTGATAAGGAATTTAAAGAAAACAAATAAAGTAGAGTTATATCTCAGTCCTCATTATTCTTATTCGTCACTAAAGATGTACAATTAATTTTATCTCACCCGTCTAATCAATTGACCCTACCGCGGCGAGATGCGAAAGAATTATTCCACTTTGACATCAATTCATTCATTCAGAGAGATATGAATAGTTTCATTTGCATAATTGACACAGTGGTCATTGGAGAATGGTCAATGTGTCATCATTATTACTTCAATACAGAATATCAGAATTTCTTTTGAGCAGAGGAAGTCTTACAAAATCAGAGATAGACATTCACAGTTCTCAATATTGTCATGAAATGTATATAAATTGCGTGAATTTCCATAAAGGGATATAATGGTGACACGAAGTTTACATTTTTTTTATACATGAAAAACAGGAATCCCCGAAGAAGACCAAAAAGACAAAATTGAACATGTTTGTTTCAGTTTGTTTATGGACGTAAGTGGTAACTGCAATTTGCCGTTTACGCTCCCTAGTACAAGCTTTAAGCAGACTACAACATTCAAACAAGAAATGGTCTGTCATGTAATGTTAAGCTCCAGTTATAACCATATTCAATGGTTTCAATAAATGAGTGGCTTTTTTTCAAGAGCCAATATAAATGGAGTCATCTTAATACATCGATGACTTTTGGAGAAATAAGGAAATATAATTGCATGGAATTTATTGTTTTATTTTTTATTTGAGGGCTACGTTCATTGAAAGTCGCTTTTCCTTGTTGGTCCTTAATACCATATCATAAAAGCAAGTTTCTTTACATTCAGATTGAAACTACATACGCTTATCTGAGGTTTATCCTGCTGGGCTCCTTGCCTCTGGTTCTGTGTCGCTGGATCATGCGGGGGCTGCGTTCATTGAACGCCACCCTTCCTTGATGATCTTGTTTGTCATAATATTTAGAAACTTAGCCTTTGTAACAATAGTAATTGTTGGAAAAGTGCATTACAAGGACCAAATTTTATTTACACCGCCTTATTTTTACGGGGCATAGCGAAGTGGAACACAGTATATGATATGATCTCTTTCTATCAATAATTCTTATGCGACGTAAGTTCGATCTGTCGTCTAAACTATACCCTTTGTGTCGTATTGCTTCATTTACTGAACCTGAAAGTGATGTTATGCAAAGTCAATTTTAGTAGATGTCTTACGGGGTCAATCATTTATGACCAATATCTCACGTGATTACTAAAATATTCATAGCACAATTTCATGGCGTCCTTTTGATGAACAATAAAAGTTTAATCAAAACAAAATTTGAAAATGAAGCTGATAAATGAGCTGGTTTTGTTGTTATAATAAATCCACGTATTTGCAACATGCACAGAGGGAATTACTGAAGGAAAACCACTGTAAATCCGATAAAACATCGTAAGTAAAAATACATTTGTTACAATTGACAGAATAATCTATAGTATGATTTAACAATGGTTATTCTTGAACAATGGAACACTGTAAGGTGTTTGTGTTCCAAAATGAACCTGTCGTGTTTCGGTAAGGGAACTCAATTTTTATCACTTACATTTACGGCGTGTAGGCAATTATATTTATAAATACTTGATTAATATGCAAAAATAAATGTATGAATATTATAAACATTATATCAACTGAACCAATCTAAACTGACATTCAGTATATAAAAATAAACAAATTGTTACTAAGAAAAAAATGAACTGAACAATTTACACTGAGAGTAAAAATGAACTGTAACGAAATCATATAATAGTACAAAATAATTTCTTTTTTTTTGTATCTGAAGTTTAGATTTGGCTGCTTCAGACCCCAAAACCGTCACACAATTGATGTGCTAGGTGGGATTATAAACCACTTTTAGGCACACCTCTAATTATAACAATTGTTTTTGCGTGTGGAACCAATGCCGGTTAAAAAAGTTTAAACAGTGTTTTATATTTTTCTTTTTTATCATAGCTAAAAGACACATCTTGTATGTTTGCACTTATAATTGCTTTCACTTTATTTCCAAACATTTGGAAATGTTGTAAGTAATATGATGAATATAGCGATTATATAAAGTTAATTGATGCGAACAAGGTGAACAATGTGCTCGATCCAAAGAATTTGTTCAATCGGTGGTACCAGATAAAACCACCATTTGATTTCATGATTTATGTAATAACCATGCTATCAAATAGTTTGGTTTTATTGATAATCTTATCGGATACTACTTCGTTACAGCAAAATGTCAAAATTAAACGCAATATCGACACATTTATTACAATATTTTTTATATTAACGAATGTCATTCATATCCCTTAATTATTTCATTAATTTTAAATAATGAATCAAAGGTTTAATTTATTATTTTGGTTTATTATTATAACGTCATTAGTTCCTTTGTTAAAACATGACATGAACATGACGAGACATATTTCTTATTTAGAAATAAATTCTTATTTTGATATTATTTTCGCATTGTTTATTCATGTTAATGGGTTTTTATAGTTCCTCAGTCTTTTTAATTTTCATGCATCTACATAATATAGTGTAAATTTAATGCATTAGTGTGTAGCAGAGTACGCCATTGCATGATATATTGTCTCTGAGGTATGGCTAGCTTTTGATACTGAAAACCCTAAAACATTAAAATTCAGCATTGTACATCTTGAATAATACTGACAGACTCCAATGCACCGTTATGTCGTAAACCATACACAGTCTGTATAATTTTATTTCATAACAATAAGAAAAAGTGGAAGAAAAATGAAAAACAGCGCGTAATGTATGAAAGAAATAAAACACGGACAGAGGATTAATGATGCGAGACTTTACAAGAAATCTTCTGCACTGTAGTGAATAAGCAAATCGTATTGAACATTTAAAAGGATATGATGAAATACATCAACATCGTAATATTCATTGTTTAGAAAACATGTAAACAGTGAAAATATGTTGATCATATAGCTACCTTCTCAGTGATTTTAGAATGACTTAAATAATGCCAATGCGAATTGTACTTTTTTACATTTCATTTTAGAACGATCAAAGTAAATTCTCTATTAGAGAAATGGCACAATCAAACATGTTAATTCGTTCAGGAAAACCTTAACAAAATTTTATATTTTCTTATTCATTTAAAAAACGTTTCCCGAAGAGACTCATTGTCTAAAGTTATACTAAAACAAATAAAAGCAATAGTTTTTTTTCTTTATATCTCAATGTCTTTGAAAGGAAAAAAGCTTAACTATATTAGCTGTAACTTAATTTTGATTCCTTTTACATTGAATGACAGGCTACACGGTAATTTGTTTACAGTCCCGTAGTTATACAGAAATAGAGAAATATGAGAAATTTAGAAAAATAAGTCTGAAAATTTCGCATTTGATATATTGTTCAGTTTCAGAAAAACGAAGAAAAATGTCTGGTTGGTTTACTAGTAGAGAACATATCCTGTAGTGAACAAATGTTTTACAACCTGCTTATTGACCTTATCCGTTTGTTTTTCTATTCTATCATAATGCTATTAGCGCTATTTGCTGGGTTAACTTACATAAAGGTAAGTACATCGTTCCTGGAAATAATGTATTTTCCTCTGTACATCATTGGTTAAATAATGATGGTAATAAAAATTTATGGCACTACAGATCGTCATTAACACAATGTTATTACAACATTTACAGCCAATGTATGCTTGAGCAATTAAAGAATAAGCAATTTCAAGAATGCTTCTATTTATTTATTTATCAATGACATTTCTAAATGATCAAACAACATCTTTTTATTACTTTTTCAAAATGTTATATTGCCATTTATAATGTTTATTAAATAAATCAAGACAATACAATATTAATTTCTATATTGTTCATAGATGAACTCAAGATGATGAAATGTTTAAAATAATATTTCAAAATTATTCACTTAAATAAAAAACAATTTATGACATACATCTTTAAAAATGTTTAAAAGTCAACCGTGCAGCATTTAAGATTGGTGGTTGTCTAATTTGATCACTTTTTCAGACATCAGATTAATATTTTTTCAAACAAAAAATGGAAACCGTAGAATATT
Source organism: Ruditapes philippinarum (assembly GCF_026571515.1). NCBI lineage: Eukaryota > Metazoa > Mollusca > Bivalvia > Venerida > Veneridae > Ruditapes > Ruditapes philippinarum. The sequence continues at coordinate 247,434 of NW_026863522.1, forward strand.
GAAATAAATGTCAATACTTTTTTGTATATGGTTTATTCTTATTGATAGCTTTGAGTTGATTAACATTCATATGTTTAAATACCAGTAAATCTATCATGTATGATTATGTCCTCCGCTAATATCAAAGCCTTGACACATATGTGACAAATTGCATGTTTTATTTTTAAACGTCAACAAAACAAGGAGAAAATACATTTAGATTTATTTTAAGCGTAAATTGACACTTAGATTGTAAATAAAATTATACTGCATGGACAAATTACAACATAATGTGCCATTGAACGATTTCAGATTCACATTCTATTTCAATAATGATTGTGTGTCAAATTTAAGAGGAGCAATCAATGCTGGAAACATGAAACTTAGTCAATGTTCACGATACAACACCATCGGGATTGGGAAGGTTTTCCGCGTGTTTCAAACATTTATTTTTTGGCATTTTCAATTTATTTATAATTACTTAATTACACTGAAATGCAAGTTTAAAACAATGATGCTATTTCAAGAGTAAGAGAAGATAATGATCACATAGGATGGATCCATGATTCAAGCGTTGATTGAATGTCGCCCTTCCTCGTTGATCTTTTATCTCATATTTCAAGGTTTCAGTTTTATCTATCTTGAGTAAACGTTCCTTGTTTGTGCATCAAAATTAGCCATCGTATACTCCTGGTGCTGACATAGCTTAATATTTAAAAATAGTTAACATTTAGATTGAAGTACAAATTGTCAAGGAAAAATGATAGCGGAATTAGCAATTGTATTAACAATATACCCTTAAGCCCAAGTAAAATATTGTATCATTTAGAGAAAGTTAATAAATAAGTATTCATCCTTCAGGCTGTTTTCCATATGTTTGATGAATAGGCGCTGAATATCAGGTATAAGTTATAAAGCTAAATAGTTTGTAACAATCTTATTGGTGAAAAATATTAGTTAGTATTTCAATGTAATGCTTTATTTAGCTGTTTATACACTCGCCTTATACCTACGTCTTACGAGTTACCTATCTCCATAAAATGACCTTAACTTCTTCGGGAGAATTCAATTTTAAAAAATATCAGCACTTTTATATTTCCAGTACATAACATCAACTATATCAGTTCATGTGCACCTAATGAAAAGAATATGGCAAATGGTCGTCCACCAATATTCCATTATTCTATGATTAGTAATTTGTACATTTTTTTATAGAATTAAGGGAATGAAAAGGTGTATTATGTGATGATATGAAAAGAAAATAGCTCTGGTTTTTGATTTGCTTATTTTACAAATATGAAATTTATTGTCTATCTTATACACTTATGTGCTACATGCAGCGCTTTCAATCAATACCACAAAATCACTTAAAAGAATTAATTTCCTTTAGGGAAAAAACAGGAAATAAACTACCATTGTTCAAAGACTTTATCAGATATTGCCATCAAATCCCTACAACTTATTCTTAAAGAGATTCCGCTTACAGACACAATTCTGTTTAGATACTTTCACAATCAATGAGATCAAAAGAAAAGCTTAAAGATTAAATGTCATACATACCTGACCAGGAAACATGCAGAGTCTGTCAATGTATTTTTGTTTATCTTGTAATGAATAATTCGTAAAGAGAACTCAATGCCAATGTCGGATATTTATTGTCACAGCGCTTTGAAAATAATAATCAATATTTAACAAAAGTTAAATAGTATTTGTCACGCAAACGATAAAGCTTTTGTTGCTTTTTTCTTTTCAGTCCGTCCAAAAACCATATCCTTTTTATTATTATATCTATTTTTGGTAACACATTTTATGGACCACTTCAATGAAACCAGGCTAGTGTTACATAGTTGACACTTCCTACAAGGAATTAACGATAGATTTTAGTTCTATCAAGATAATAAAGTATCAAATTTTATGACGTGGCCTTGATGCATAAATGACTGCTTCTAAATTATTTTTCGATTTCTTCTTTGTAACCTATTTCATCAATAGTACTAGCAAGTCGGGCAAGCATGATCTGTATATTACAAAGCAAAATGATTGCTTTGAGATCTGATAGGACCATCTGTACATACCACATACATTGAATGTCCTATAATCTATTCATCTTGCTTATTGAAGTTAACACTTATGAACGTGATGGCAATTTTATGAAAATCCGGAAAATGGGTGATCCCTTGGAAGAATCATAAAATACAATATGAAAATATTTCAAGCAACTAACAAGGTAAATGTAACACTAATTCAATACACAACGCTTTGATATTCCATATTATCATTGTCATCATTTTTATCTCTAGAAAATTGGTAGAGTTCTCAAATATATATGACACATATCGCAATAGATTCGGACATTGACATATAAAATAGGTTCAATTTGCCGATAACTGTATGTATTATTCTACATTAAATGATTTTTCCGACCCTTACGCATTTATATCCAATAAAATAGAACTGTTTTATGTACTAGTACCCTTATTACAGAAACATATACAACAAATAGACCTTTATTAGCATACACAATAGATAAATAGATAATAATGTTCCAACTTTCTATTTTCTGTCTTAATTTAACGATTTAGTACACGAAGATCACCAAACCACTATATCATGATAAAACAATGTTTAAGATCTCTTCGTACTATCTTTCGGTTATTAATATGCTATTTCATTTGAATACTACTGTAAAAAATTGGAGAGAGTGTGACTCCTCGCAAGCACTAATCACACCAACAGTTCATGAAAATTGCAGACTCCATTTGATCGAGTCTCTGTTCAGAGGAAATGAACAAGTTAACACCGTCTTGAGCGTTATTTAAAAGTGCCGAATTGAGTTCCTGAAAACATACAACAATGAAATGAAGTAAGGGGCAACTACACGGCAGTTGACACCTTCTGTTGTGATGTATAAAAATCTGGAGAAAGTGTGACCGCTCGGAAGCATTAATCATACCAAACTACCGGAACATTATAGATAGCCATAAGCTCAACTTTTCTTATTTTCTGTAACTAGTAACTAGAAACTAGTATAAACAGATTTACTTTTAAAAAAAGTTTAAACAATTATATAATAGGTTCAACGGTTTTATATAACTTAACAGCCGCTATTTGTTTTGCTCTCCTATGATAAAACTCAGTGTTAATATCAGAGTCTTTAGCAATCCATGATTCAGGAAGGAAAATATATTTCAAAAAGTCTCAAAGGGTAATTTTGTCATTCGTTAACCAATTAGAATACAATTGAATAGAATAATTCTAAACAGGTATTTTGATCCTACTCTTCGAGCATCGATATATCTGCTGGGCATGCTGCTTCCGTTATCATATAGAGTGTGGTATGCGAGAATAGCTTTCTTTTCCTCCGTCTCCTGCCGCTTGTAGCTGAGGAATCAATTTGTGTATCTTTACAGCAACTCCGGGAAGAACTTCTTAGAGAAACAATTACCTTACTTGCGAACGGTTTCTCTATCCTTGCAGTTCGCAAACTTGCAGACGATTATACTATAACGATGACTAATGGAAGCAGACTGTTGATGCTCACTCTACCATGGCATCGACATGTCGCTGAGCAAAATGTAGCTAAACGGTGTTGCGTATTTTCGACATCTAGCTGGTGCTTGTTGATTAGCGCCTCAATTCCAACAAAATAACAATTTTTCACATATTCTGCGACTTTAAATAAGCAATTTCCTCGTGAAAACCATTAGGTTGCTTCGTTAATTGCTCAATCTCAGACCTCTTGCACTACATCATTGAACGCAAAACTTTCGAGTTTACTCTCACAAGTATTGACATGGTCATCAAGATTAATTTTTCATATTTGGCAGCCTATTAGAAATTGTTTTAATCTCTTAAAACAAATCACCATTGTCTGGAGCTTTGTTCACAATCGTATCGGAACTGGTAATATTTTGGGTAATGGGTGTCGTCATACACAGTAGAGGACGCCTCATGTAGAATGTAACTAACAGAGACTATACTGTCACTCAGATTAACCCCATATTCCGGGCCTCTTATAATTATACATTTTCTTTTGTTCAAAACCTCTTCTTCATCAGTTTTGATCCCTTTACGTTTACTAAAGTGTTTGTACATTTTTGACATTTCTTACGCATGTTGGCGATCTTGTAAAACTAAGAATATAATGTATATTTTTGTGCTTTTTATGTCGATACTGCTCTTTTTTAAACTTATATTATGACAATATTATGTCAGATGCAACTTAATACGTATGGATGTTTTTCGCTTAATAACATTTTTTCTCTTAGAAAATCTTTGATATTAAATGAATTTATGACAAAAGAATCATTTTGATTATTTTTTTTATATTTCAAAGACTTTGTTTCTGTCATGAGAGCAAAGAAGTCATTTAGATAATAAAATTCATATAAACATAGCATGAAGATCTTCACTACATTTATTTTGTGTGTTTATATAAAAATATATAATATGTTTTATCTTCCAGGGGGTCACAGTGTTTTAATTATCTTATTAATAACTCACATATGCTCTCCATTAGGTGTTAACCAACTATATCGCGGGAAAGTCGATCATTTATATACATGTATGTTCCTCCTGCCTAGCTATGCAATTATAATTTGCAAAAAAGAGTAAAACTATTTTAACGATATGAATTAGGTATCCCATCCTGAAAAAATCGAATGTCTTTTTACCTATCACTAATGTAAATATATTAATCAACTCCAGTTTAGAATAAAATATGTATTGCTTCCCTCAAAAATACTAAGTATATGATCATTTACAAATGCATATGCTTCAAATGGGCCTTAATTTTTATATTAAACTGGTTTAAAGATATAAGAAAGATCCTCCGATGGAAGAAAAGTCAACATAATTATGAAGTTATTAACAACAGAACATGTATACTTAGTCTATTAGCTTAAAATACATATGCACGTACACAAATCGTCTATATATGGTTAACTTCGTCACAATATATGTAGCGTTATTTGTTATTCTCATAAACACATATATTTCTATCCTGCAAAAAATAAGTATTCTGATTTTCCTTTGTTAACTTACGTCTATCCGAAATAGCCTTTTCATTTTAAAATAATGCATCTAAAATATGACAATCTGCATTTTCCCAACCTTATGAAAAAAAGATGTTTTCAAGATATAATTTCCTCAGCATTACAGTTGAATAAGAAATGCTTGTAAAGAAAAACAAGCAACAAAAAGGTTGTACAATATATTAATCGTAAAGGTAAAGTTCATAAAATAAGAATTGCAATTTGAAAACCTTAACTTGAAAAACGTTTTACCCTAATTTTAAAGATGCATGAGGTGCTGCATGTTTTTTATTTTAATTTCAATAATATTTAGGAAATCGTTATCAAATTATTTCTATATGAAAAACGTAATATGCGTTGTTAATATTTCGGTTAATAAACCTAAATAACAACCACAATGCTTTTTCTATGTACCATCATTATTATCATATAAAAATAAGTGGACACGATCTCGTATACATGTATAATAGAGCAATAAAACCGGACATTGACTTATAAAATAGGTTCCATGTGCCTAGAAATGTAAATATTATTCATCAAAAGTCCATTAAATGATTGTCCAGACCTTTATTCAGGCATTAATTCCCAATAAAAGAAAAGTAGTTAATCTTTTATTCTCAACTTACACGAACATTAACTGCAAATGGATATCTGTTAGGATTACAGAGAGACAATTAATATAATAAAACTCTGTGTTTTATCCTTAAGTAAAGTCTCCCACCCCCGGATTTCAGTTGCAAAAGAATATTCCTTCCCTTTAACTTACAATATACTTTTATATTGTCTTAGTTTAACATATAAATATTTGATTGTGTTTCAAAGTACGGTTTACTAATAACATATTTTTTCATCTTGATATGTGAAACTTAAATTCACCCATACCCCATTAATCAAAGTTGTACACTTTTGTCTTTTCAATTTGATAAACAATAGAAATTGCTTGGATATCAAATTCTATATAAAAACCTAAAAAAAACTAAACCTAGAAAGCTTTATTAAGAAATCGCATTTTTTAAGTTGTCATTTTTGTCCTGCTATAGCGCGTATGTTTCGCTGTAAAATACGAGGCAATTATCTTAAATTGAGATTAATTCCTTCATTAACAGAACCTGGAGGAGATGTTTTATAGGTTCATCTGAATAATTGACACTGAGGTCAATCGGAAATAACCCATATCTCAAAGTGATTACTCAATTACTATAAAGTACAGCGCAATGATCTTACTATCAATGAGAAATTTCCCGAATAACCTGTTTTGTCGACGTTATAAGTAAGGTCTAAACATTTAACCGTAAAACAAAATATATGAGCGTAATTGAAAACAAAATAATGAACAATAGCGATCCATCAGTTGCTTAAAGAAAAATTATTCTATGTGAGATTATATATTTGTTTGTAATTCACCTTAGATTATCATAATATTTAAAAGTGCAACACTATTTAAAAGGGTGAATACTTAATCTATTATTTAAAAATTAAATGAGCAAAATATATTGTTGAATATTCCAAAACATCTCAAATTGTAGATCTATCCAGAATTGATGAACCAGATGTAAGACTTAACGAAATATATTTGTTCTTTTTGAACTTCATTCAAACTGATTATCATTTGTTTATATTTTTCTAGATAATAAAAGATTAAATAAATATATTAAACAAGTTTTTTTTTCATTTAAATTTATTATTCCTCAATTTATTTATGACTGACTAAATTCATAGTTACTAAAATCTATATGACATCTTTCACAACTGATCCCAATCCTATGTTTTTGTTATGTTTTTGTTGTTTTGTGTTTTGTTAGTAAGAGGATGAGGCATATTTAGAATTATCTGAACGATAGTTTTTTTCTGGTTTTTAGCTGATTTAAACACATTGTTTAATCATATCTCAGTGGTCGAGTCAACGGCATTCCTAGATAACAAACCCGTAACTAGTGATCTCTCTGCAAGTGACACACTTCTAATCCAACATGATTTCTAAATCAGCGGTGAGAGACATATAACCACTAGACTCAATGTGCGAGATCTGTCAGACTCTCCATTTAAAGTCAAGCTTGTGGACATAATGATATATTGTCGTATTCCATTCAATTAAATCCAACTTAAAGATAACCTGTATTACCAGTAAATATTAGTTCCGTTGCCCAAACTAGTTTGAATCATTGAATTCGCTTTCTTTTTTTTAGTTGCTTCTTAATTGGAATAAACAAAGAATTGGACAAAATCCAACTTTATCATGACCTTGACCTACAAGGAAGTGATTGAATTTTGATGGCATTAGCCATAGCTTTGTTTTTGATAACTGTCTTGCTTGATACTTTTCATAACAATAAATAAGACCAACATTAATATGGAGCAATTCCAGTATGGTCTTAAACTTTAAAGGTCATAATCAAATATGAAATTATGCATGTTTTGTATTTCTTTTGCAGGTTTTTTGTATATATTTGGACACAATGACATGTTGGACAACAATATTATTGGACAGCGAATATTATATTGATCCCTGATTGAATTTGTCATATTTTCAAAAGTTATCAAAATTGGTATAACTTATTTTAAATATAAACCGTTTGACTTAAAATATTTTTTGTTACGTATATAATCATTGTTTGCATTTGCAATACCAAAATTGTAGTGCTGTCACATTCATTAACTAAGACAACTTAACTTAAAATCAAATCTAGACACTGTTATCCAGGTAGAGTTAGGGATAACATGGCATCGTTGATATATTTCTAGTTGATACCTTTCCTTTCCTTTATTTACTTATAAGTTTTGTTTTCAGTATTGGTTTATTTGTATTTGTGTGTAAACAACATTTTGTCACAGTATCAGTATCTGATTTTGGTTTTTATTTGTATTTTTACCACCAATAGATAAGTATTGACTTTATAGTTTAATATTTTTCTGCACAAGGTCATACAATTATGCCAACTGTCTATAAGTTGAAATAAAACTCGACTTTCGTAAAGATCAATTTGCATAATTGACACAGTGGTCAGACGGAAATAATCTATTAATCATCATGTCCTACTCGATATGCTCTGGAATACAAACGAGTGTAAATAGGTTCTTGATCTTGGAGACAAATATTATACAATTTATTTGTTAATTTAGGACTTTATTCAAAAATGATTCTTGAATAATTGCCTGCCTTATTTTAAATTTTTAAAACGTTAATATATTTTCTTAAGACAGTGAGCGGGCATTTCCTTAAGATCAATGTAAATTTTTCAATCTGATTGATATCATCTTATGACGTGTTGAATCTATTTAACTTTTTCTCATGAAGTTTTTATATATTGCTGGCTAAGTATGCAATGTGCTCTAGTAATGTTATGCTCCCCGAAAAATTTCGGGGGAGCATATAGCCGCCGGGTTGTCCGTCCGTACGTATGTCCCGAATTCGTGTTATTTGAAGTCGGATTTTAAAACTATTTCACAGAAATGATCACCATATTGAGACGACGTGTCGCGCGCAACATTTGGGTCGCTACCTTAAAGGTCAAGGACACAGCATGACCTTGAACAAAAATCGTGTCCGGCCCATTACTTGGTAATTTGAAGTCGGATTTTTACAACTATTTCACAGAAATGATCACCATATCAAAACGACGTGTCATACGCAACATTTGGGTTGCTACCTTGAAGGTCAAGGTCACAGCATGACCTTGCAGCAAAATCGTGTGCGGTCCATAACTTCGTTATTTGAAGTTGGATTTTACAACTTTTTCACAGAAATGATCACCATTTTGACACGACGTGTCGCTTGCAACATTTGGGTCGCTACCTTAAAGGTCAAGGTCACAGCATGACCTTGAAGCAAAATCGTGTCCGGCCCATATCTTCGTTATTTGAAGTTGGATTTTACAACTATTTTATATAAATGATCACAATATTGAGACGAACTGTCGCGCACAACATTTGGGTCGCTACATTGAAGGTCAAAGTCACAGCATGACCTCTCAGCAAAATCGTGTGCGGCCCATTACTTCGTTATTTGAAGTCAGATTTTACTTTTTATTCACAGAAATGATCACAATTTTGGAACGACGTGTCGCGCGCACTTCATTAGATAAATCTCATCGAGTAGAAGTGCAGTGCAAAGAACAGTAACTCTGCATTGCCTAAGTTTGGAATTATCACGCTTTGAACTTTGTCTGGGACATAACTGGAGCATCACCCGGTTCAATCGGCTCTTGTTGCGACATGTTTTCATATTCTTTGAAGTAAAGGATGACTAAAAACACGTTACCAGCGTTCGGAAAAATATTTCATATGTGAAATTCAACAATATTTTCTATTCAATTTCCTGAATAATTCTCTAACCATTCTCATTTATCCAAGCAAGGAAGGTCCAAAACATTCTTAAATATATAAATAACAATAAAGAACCGTTATCATATATAAATAATTAATTTGAATTTAAGCATTTAATCCACCGATCTTAAAAATAGTTGTTATTTGGTTCTTCCACTACATTCTTGTTAAAGATTATGTCAACCAAACTTAATCAATGATTGTTACTGATAATACCGGTAGTAGGTATCGAACGTATTGTCAAAGGAAGTATAGTTTCCGCTTTTGCTTGACAAATCAGATCACTTGTATTATTAAAGCTAGGATTCGTTCATTTAATCATGCGTTACAGGAGAAATATAAGAAAACTATTTTGACGTTTGGCTTGTTTAACGTAGAATTTTGGTTCCATTCATGTCACTGATTTCGTTTCTGGAAGCTCTTTTACTACGTAAAGACATTTTTATTATTTCTGTGCATGACCCATAAAGCTTCTGTATAATATATATTTATATACGTACTTTGTCACGCTATATATCAGAGCTATCAACCATCAAAAATTAATGTCGTACAACAAAAGTGATCATCCAGATGATGATATCTCTTGATGACAAGAAAATATCAAATGTATTCTTTTACATAAATGATACATCTCGAGGTCAAAATGCCTAACGTCTCTGAAGATAACTTCTTTTCTATATAGGAACTAATAATATGTTTATGCAATACAGAATTATACACAATGATAAATATAATATGTATATAATATGTATATAGAAGGAAATCCTTAGTGGTAGATGCAAATATATCAAAGAAAAGTTTATTTTTTACATAACCATGTTTCAAATAATAAATTCTGTATACTGTCACCTCAATGCTGTAACGGGTTAACTCAGAAAGTAGCCCGTTACTGTACTTATGTGACGGTATGTTACAGAAAATGCATATCAGTGATATTTACTTCATGAAAATTGGATATCATAACTTATGAAATAACTAAGCACATATTTATGGATTGTAATGTTTGATGGCTTTTCAGACCTTGAATGACAATAAGATAAACGTATAGAAACAAAAATTACCAGTATATACAAATGTTGTTAATATCACACGTTAAAAAGGAAGGCGTTTGATCGTCTACGTCTTAGTTATATTTTACTCTAAATTATGGAGAAGAACTTGAAACATTTTTGAATCATGAATCTGTTTTCAAGAACTAACAAATACGTGTATAATATTCGGAAACATGGCCTTAAACCACAAGAGGGGGCTAAAACCAACAACTAAAGACATAACAACGCATCTCTTTTTAGCTCACCTGAGCACAAAGTGCTCAAGGGTGAGCTTTTGTCATCACTCTGCGTCCGTCGTGCGTCGTGCGTCTGTGCGTCGTGCGTCTGTGCGTCGTGCGTCCTTCAAAAAATGGCGTCAAACTTTTCAAACAACATCTCCTCCTAAACCACATGGCCAATTGCAACCAAACTTTACAGAAATGATCCTAAGGTGGACCCCTTTCAAATTTGTTCAAAAATTTAAATTCCATTAAAAACTCTGGTTGCCATGGCAACCAATAGGAAAAACTTAAAAAATCTTCTTCTAAACAACCCTAAGAGCTAGAGCTTAGATATTTAGCATGAAACATCTTCTGATGAGTGTTTACAAAGTTTGTTCAAATCAAAGCCCTGGGGTCAAAATTGGCCCCGCCCCAGGGGGTCATTGATTTTCCCTATATGCATATAGTAAAAACTTAAAAAATCTTCTTTTAAAGAACTCAAAGAGCTAGAGCTAAGATATGTAACATGAAACATGTTCTAATGGGTGTTTACCAAGTTTGTGCAAATAAAAGCCCTAGGGTCAAAATTGGCCCTGCCCCGGGGGTCATTGATTTTCCTTAAATGTGTATAGCAAAAACTTAAAAAATCTTCTTTGAAAAAAACCAAATAGCTGGAGTTTAGATATTAAGCATGAAACATCTTCTAGTGAGTGTCTACAAAGTTTGTTCAAATAAAAGCCCTGGAATCAAAATTGGCCCCGCCCCCGGGGTCATTGATTTTCCTTATATAACAGTGTATAGCAAAAACTTCTAAAGAAATTCTAAAATTTTATCCGACAGACTTAACTCTATGGTTGCTATAGCAAACAAATAGAAATTTCTTACTTTACTCGTAGAATCAAAGTGTAATATATCCTTGATAAAATTGTATAAAACGACTTATTACATGTAAAATAACTAAACAGAAAGTATGCTTGGGTTTTAGTTATCTGCTCTTCAAGAGACCTAAAAGAATGAAAAACTGATTTTCAAGAGTCGATAACTTTCAAAGTATAAGATTGAATTTTCCAATAATTTAACAAATGTATTAAACTAATTATCAATTCGTACACTATCTGTATGTATTTATGAAATCTTCTATACTATTTTTAGATTCCTAGTTTACTGTAAATGATCTGTTTCGATAATATTAAGCTTCAACTGATTAAATAAACCAAAGAGGACAAAATCTTATTTCATGTCCCTTATAAGGAACACACATATATTAGGTCAAATCCCCTTTCAAAAATTCCATTTATATTTAGTTTTCCGCCCCATTGTTTTTCCTCGTTTTAGGGCACACACATTCTTTACTTGGGGAACCATATGCCGCTTTTCGTGGAATGACACTACTGTGTCACATTGAAAGGTACTATGATAACGCCGTATAAACACATCTGCGGAATGTTTCTTAATTCAAAAATTAAAACCATTTGTGTTTAAAAAATTTGAAAATTCTGCTTAAGCCCGGTGCTGGGGTGGCGTGGACGGTAACTTGCACTTTCCAGTACCGTCCATGAACAGGTTCAATCAAACCGAGCCTGCAACATTTTACAATTTGGCCGTGTTGGGCATTTCTTTAGGGATTTCTGTTTTCTCTATTTTATTGTCACATCCGTGTTATTTTGTGCCGTGTGGCGGCCTGGTAAAAGTCTCATCCCCGTACATTTAATCAAACATATATTAGGTCAGCACAATAATTTGTGTTGTATGCATTTTAGATGGTATTTTTAGTTTCTTGTATTTGGCCTATTTCAACATGGGTGGTTCCAGTATTCCTTCCTGAACACTGTATAATCACCCTTAGGATATGTTGCCCCTGCTTTTTAAATTTGTCTTTTGACGTCTTGTCTGTGATATGCAGGCTTCATAACCTCAGATCCCCTTTCAAAATTCCATTTTATTTAGTTCCGCCCATTGTTTTCTCGTTTAGGGCACACACATTCTTTTACTTGGGGACCATATGCCGCTTTTCGTGGAATGACACTACTGTGTCACATTGAAGGTACTATGATAACCGCCGTATGAACACATCTGCGGATGTTTCTTAATTCAAAAATTAAACCATTTGTGTTTAAATTTTGAATTCTGCTTAAGCCGGTGCTAGGGTGCGTGGACGGTAACTTGCACTTTCCAGTACCGTCCATGAACAGGCTCAATCAAACCGAGCAGCAACATTTTACAATTTTGCCGTGTTGGGCTTTCTTTAGGGATTCTGTTTTCTTTATTCTATCATATATATATAGACAATACATTCCGTAGAAGTAATTACATGGTACAAATTATAATTCAAAAGAAAGTCATTAAAATTATTACATGGTACAAATTATCATACGAAACTCGTCTAATAATTACTTGATGCGAAAAAGTTAGTAAAATAATTACATGCTACAAAATGATATGAACTTTTGATGTGTGCTCCCATCAGAGTGATAAAAGATATGAAAACTTTAAAAAAACATTGCATGTTTCAAAAACATATAATTTTAAACATGAAAACGAGAATAATATGTCATTATTAATACAAAATGTTATTTGAGAAGATATAACATCTATAATTATATATGAAGGTGTAAATTCTAGGATGTTAGTTTATTCAGATGTTCTTCTCTTCTCTACAGGAGTGTTGGTGGAGAGACATATAATTGTAATTATGACGAACAGAAAAAGGTTCAAACATACATACATTTTGGAAATTACTCTAAACTTACTGAGTCTTTATATAAAAATCTCTTTGTTGTCCAGTTCTTTAATGTATAAATTTCCAGCGGTAGTATATTGGCGTTGTAATTTTGTTATAACAAAACAATAAAAGCGTGGCTTTACATTAGAAAGGTTCGTTAAAAACTATAAGTGTACTGCTAGATATAATTTATTATTTATTACGGTTGAAATCATAATAATTTCAAGTAAAACTAGAAGTGGTTTGAATCATCGGCGACAATAACTGTAAGTTTCGTTCATTTTAGAACAATACAAAGGTAAGATAATATCGTATTTTATTTTAACAAAAATAATTTTTGTCGTTGAAGCAGGTGATTAAACCATGACCAGTTTCAATTAATAAAACGATTTCCAACCATCTAGAAAAATGCGTATTTTCCTAGAAACGAAATAGCTAATTAAGCATTAAACATTGCAAGAAAGATTTGTATTTCACAAAAACTTTTTTGTCTATATAACATGTGTTTTACCAACTTTTGTAAGCCAAGAAAATAGTTTGTACTAATGTGAACTTTATAGCATAACGGTATACTAGTATTCGAATTGTATTGTAAGATACTCCCGCGGAAGCTATGGAATCTGCGATGATTTAAGTGCGTTTTTAATCTTTGCTTGTCATTTATAAGCCGCGGCGTGAGCTGGGTAGACCACAGTGACAATTTTGTTTTGTCTGTAGCTTTTCAATGTTTTTTTCTGAATATATTGTTGGAATATGCTTGGTATATTCCCGTTTATGATTATGTTATTGTGTACAAGATAACTTGAATTATAAATCATATACTAGTACAGTAAACGTCTCCGTTATTTCGGGTCATCATTCGTATTGTTTAGTAATAACGAAAGTCATATAGATATCAATGCCTATTTATTCGAAATGATAGCTGTAAAGCTTTAAGCTATTAAACGTTATCATAAAAAGCCAGGAAATTTATCAAATGAATCAAACAATTGAATTTGAATATTATTCACTATAGTAACAGAACACAAAACACTTATTAAAAGACGTATTTCTTTTTGGTTCCAGATTATATGAAAGACATCTTAGGGTATTAGTCACATAAAGACTTCTTTCAAGCTCTAAACCATTCACGTAAGGGGTACACAATATATCAATAAAATTAATGTATTACAAGAAACATACACTGTGTTTTTGTATTATCTAGTAAACATTTACTTTAGACGCGAACTTATTATTTGCAACCACAGGAATGTACAAAAAGGTTACTCTACTATTTGGAACTATTTGGTTTATTCTGTGTGTGCAAAAACGAATGAATAAAATGCACTTAGATTTTAAAAGGAACAAAAAGTGTAGGAAATGAAATTGTTGGGGCCAGTGTAAAATGTAAACATTCCAAAAATGAAGCTAAGATTGGAATAAAATGTTTATAATGTGTTAATAGTAGTTTGATTGTTTTGGAAGTTTATAGTCTACTGTGCAATTGAATATTTTAATTCACAATATGATCTTATGATTATGTAGCATATATTGTAAGATGCAATATTAATTTGAGTTTGCGAAATAATGATTATCTTTTTAAATTCATATAGTAAGGCAACATCTATGTCTTATTATATAAAAATAAATGGTGCTGTCAGTTGTCTGTCGTTAGATATTCATCTTACCAAAACAAACAACTATTAAAATTAAATATCCTGCTGTCTTGGTGAAGACATGTCTTATATTGAAGCCTATAAAAATGTTCAAAAAAGATATTTTAATCATTATTTTAAGACATATTTTCTCCAAGAAGAAATGCTTGGCCTTAAAGGTAATATTCTTTAAATGGTTGAGCAATTTTCCATTTGCTTAACTGCAAAACTAATAGCAGTATTTATGCTTCATTAAGACTACAATTTGTTATTTAATGACTTGCTCGAAGCACCGACCAGTTGCATGTATGCTCCATTAAACGAAAAAATTGAAAATATATTTAAATGGCATCCTTTCGAAATACCGCTGTTACATTATCATTCACTTAAAATATTTCTTATATGTATGTATACCACTCACTTGTTTGCCTTAAAAGTTCACATGCATCGTGAAAATATAAATGTTTCTTTTACATCGAATTCGTTACTCGGGAAACGTGAAAGGAGCAACATCTGCATTGCAACCGAAAAAAGTTCTCTATTCAAAAGTATCTAATTGTTTCTGATTAAAGGCCATTTTTCGCAGAACAGATATTATATCAGATATAAGTATTATGTTTCTGCAAAGAACTTCTTTCAATTGTTACTCACGTTTCGTTGCTGACAACCCCCTTAAACCACATATATTTGAAATATAAATGTATCATTGGGTTGCTTGTAACATAATTTCGGAAACTAACTGCGTTTTTGTCCATTGCAATCATGTTAAGTTTTATAAATATCTATTTTGAAAAATCAATTTGTATTATAAAAAACTGTTTTACAGTGAAATTGATATATTACACATTTCCGACATTATGTTCAAATTGTTTTTATGCTTTAAATGCATGTATGCCTGTATGTTTATTTGTATTTATTTCATAATATATCTGAAATATATTTTGTGTTGCCAACTAAATTAATCGTCTCGGTTCCTTTTCTTAATGGGCACATTTGTTATAATTAACGAGCCTTGTACGCACAGCATTTGATACACACTCAATATTTTCTTTTACAAAGCACTATTAGAGTACCTTTTTACTTTAAATTACACGAGATAACGCTAAATGTATGAAAGTAATAAGTAATATGATTTATTTAATAAAACACCTGAGCCTCGTTTCTATACAATTTTATTGCTTTCATATTTTCCATAATAATTTTGTATAATCCGGAGTTTTCTCAAATCGGAACTGACAATTCTACATCTATTTTCTTTATAGCACACGTCTTTATCAGCATAAACCAAAAATGTGCCAGTCATACACATGTAAATAGATAAGTTAGGTTCGTCGTTATTGGCAAAATGATGAATATGATCAAAATGCGGTACATAAGTATATTTCTTTATATCGCATTCAGTAGTGATTTGTAAATTACAAGAACATGATATCAAAATAAATACAAGCAAAGCTAGGTTTGCAATTAAGATCAAACTTGCGGTTAGTATAACCATGGCCTGACTCCGAATACTTGGTTGTTTCCCAATCTCCTGGATCCTAGCCTGTAACATGTCAGCTATTGTACATGGAATGTAAGTTCCTTTTTATGTTATTAACTATGTACAGCTGACACCTGAAATAAACGTAAATTTTATAATAAAAATGTTCCAAAATATTGCAACCAGTAAGAGCAAAGTACTGTGGATGCAGCCTCCCAAAAAATGTCAGGCCTCGTCCAGCGATAAGGCACCCAGCAGGGCAATAACCTTCAATTCCATAAATACACCAATATTAGATGTCATTTTAACAACTAATTATGAAGCCATTGTTTATTTGCAATATAATGACAGTATGTGCATAAATAATTGCACTTTATCTTCTAAATAATCCTTTGTCAAATGTTAACAAAGAATATCGTTCACAGAATTTACAGATACTGGTGATGACTTATGTCGTCCACACACGACAGAACAATTTACTTGTATTTTGTTATTTTAAAGTATAAACACTCCTATCGTAATGTCACAATTAAACCATTGCTTCAAATATTAAACGATAACACGCGTTTTGTAATTGAAAAACAAATCATCCTGTGGTTCAAGGTCTAACAAAATGATTTTGTCCTAGATTCTGTCTCAGATTTGCTTAAACGCTTTCAAACAAATTGCTTGTGATAACTTCTGTAACAATGTTAAAGACTAAAAAAAAACTTGTTACTGAAGAGAAATCTTTGGGCAATAGTTTCATCTTATATAAC
Source organism: Ruditapes philippinarum (assembly GCF_026571515.1). Taxonomy (NCBI): domain Eukaryota; kingdom Metazoa; phylum Mollusca; class Bivalvia; order Venerida; family Veneridae; genus Ruditapes; species Ruditapes philippinarum. The sequence continues at coordinate 264,615 of NW_026863522.1, forward strand.
TCGGATGCTGTTAATTCATTAATTGAAATTTTGAAAACAAATTCTGGTTGTGGATTTCTATTTTCATATAATTTTGTTGTGATTAATGCTTCCGAGGGATCACATTGTTTCCAGATTTATTTCTTCTAGGTCTGTCAGATGCAATGAAAAGGGCAAGTGTCTGCCTTACTATCAAAGGGTTGAAAACAACCTTATAAATGGTTCAATCTTCGGTAATGTTAAATTTCAATGTGATAATGACGGTTAGGCTTACCGAAAGACGATATATGACCAAACATGTGGTAAATTCAGCGTAAAAACAACGAACCAACTAAACATTGTCTGAAACAGTAGGGTCATAACTAAACTTAAAAAAGCAATGATAACTTTGGTCAAGGCAGCAAAAAAAGCCATGCCCCAAGATCATACGATATTAAAAGATAAACACATCTCCATAGAAGTTTATCATAATATTGTATTCAATAGTCAAAGGTAACCGTAGTAGAATAAAACGATGTAGATTCTTGTCGCATTCTGCATCGCAATGACTTTATCTGCAGCTTGATTTTGTGCCAAACGCAAACGGTCGACGTCATCCTCGTCCTACAGTAAATAGTACAATAGAAACAAAACAATTATGAAAATTGGAGTCAACAGGTTATGTGACAGTTGCTCGTTTAAAAATAATTACAATGTCAACGACTTTAAATTGCCTTGTTAGATACTTTGAAAGCCGTCTAAAACCAATACATTTAATGAAATAGTACACTAATTTCTGTTAAGCACGATTTCCTAGTCGACCTTTGAGATCAATATATCACTCCTTCAAATGTCAGATTCAATCCTAACTTCATTTTGTTTATTGAATACACATTTTAATTTGAATATAAGGTATTAAAATAAATTTGGAATCGACGAAATTCCTCAATAACGCCCAAATGACAAAATATAAAATGTTTCAAACTTTGTTCCACTTGGTCTGTAAATTGAACATAGTGGTACCTGCGACACTCGTGCCATACCAAGAATAGCAGCATATGAACCCAAAGTAAATGAACGCATATGCTCAAAATGAAAGAAACACAATAAGTAGAAGATATAAAGTATCTTATAGTGAATCAAATTGAAAGTAATGAATGTTGTGTCATTCTGTTTTTTCTCTATTATGCGGTATTGAATCTACACTTAATGTTCTGCAAATAATGTGTTTAAAACCGCGTATTATCCGCTATAAACGAGAAAACAGTAACCGGAACAATTCAAACGAAATGTAAAATTGGATCAGAATTTTTGAAGCTTTCAATCACAGACAAACGTCAAAGACAAATTCAAAAAGGAGGCAACATATTCAAAAGTCATTATACATTACTCAATTAGGAATAGTTTATTCAGTAAGGAATAATAAAAACAGCAATATGTCAAACAGAACAAATGAAACGCACACATACTCACACAACAATTATGTTGCGCTTAACATTTTTATGGATGTGGTTTTTAACATCTTTGGCATTGAAAACATTGGCAGTAAAAAATTTACTTAGCAAGAGTTGCTATTAAGACAGTGAAAATTAATTTATTGTGGAAAAGGAACTAGCCCTAAAAAATGTATTTGAAAGAGTAATAAAAGGTTTCCAGAAGGTCTAAAAACTAAACTATGCTTAAAAGCGGAATAGTGCCATGCATCTCCATGTTATAAGACAACGGAATCATTTGAAAATTACCAACTATATAATGTTACAAGTATCAAACAATTTCAAAACAAATGATTCATTTGATAGATAGATAAACCACATCCTATAGTGTATGTGAACTGTAAACATAAAAACCAGGTCACTAGGTCATAATAAGGTCACCTTTGCTTTTGAAATTTGTCAAAAAAGGTTTTTTAAAAAAAAGGTTTAAAAAATAATAAAAACAAACAAAGCAAAAAAAAAACAACAACAATACAAACTCAAATAGTCGTTAGGTCAGCACATTTCAGAGTTCAATTCCGCAAGATTCTGTAAGAAATCGAGGAAATTTAGACTGAAAATATAACACCCAGAATGTAAACAGGGTTTTTCCATAATTTAATTCTATGAACGCATCCCCAACATACCCTGCTAGAAATCATCAAAACAACTTTTTTGACAAATATCCTAACCGTAACTTACCTTACCTTACCATTTTCAATTTTGCCGTGTTGGGCTTTCTTTAGGGATTCTGTATTTATCTATTTTATGATCACATCCGTGTTATTTGTGCCGTGTGGCGGCTGTAAAAAGTCTCCCCGTACATTTAATCAATGATGTTATATTTTCGATCCTTGAAGATCGTTCAGCACGACATTATTGTTGTGCTTGTAGTATTTTTAGTTTCAACATTTCGGCATTTTCTAGTTGGGTGGTTCCAATATTCCTACTTGAATAATGTTGAATCACCCTTAGGATATGTTGCCTGCTTTTTAAATTTGTCTTTTGACGTCTTATCTGTGATACGCAGGCTTCATAACCTCTGATCCCCTTTCAAAATTCCATTTTATTTAGTTCCGCCCATTGTTTTCTCGTTTGGGGCACACGCTTTTTATTACTTGGGGACCATACGCCGCTTTTCATGGAATGGCACGTAAGTGTCACATTGAAGGTTCCATGATAACCGCCGTATGAACACATCTGCGGATTTTTCTAAATTCAAAATTTTACTATTTAATGTTTAAATGTTGAATTCTGCTTAAGCCGGTGCTAGGGGGCGTGGACGGTAACTAGCACTTTCCAGTACCGTCCATGAACAGGCTCAATCAAACCGAGCCTGCAACATTTTCAATTTTGCCGTGTTGGGCTTTCTTTGGGGATTCTGTATTTATCTATTTTATGATCACATCCGTGTTATTTGTGCCGTGTGGCGGCTGTAAAAAGTCTCCCCGTACATTTAATCAATGATGTTATATTTTCGATCCTTGAAGATCGTTCAGCACGACATTATTGTTGTGCTTGTAGTATTTTTTAGTTTCAACATTTCGGCATTTTCTAGTTGGGTGGTTCCAATATTCCTACTTGAATAATGTTGAATCACCCTAGGATATGTTGCCTGCTTTTTAAATTTGTCTTTTGACGTCTTATCTGTGATACGCAGGCTTCATAACCTCTGATCCCCTTTCAAAATTCCATTTTATTTAGTTCCGCCCATTGTTTTCTCGTTTGGGGCACACGCTTTTTATTACTTGGGGACCATACGCCGCTTTTCATGGAATGGCACGTAAGTGTCACATTGAAGGTTCCATGATAACCGCCGTATGAACACATCTGCGGATTTTTCTAAATTCAAAATTTTACTATTTCATGTTTAAATGTTGAATTCTGCTTAAGCCGGTGCTAGGGGGCGTGGACGGTAACTTGCACTTTCCAGTACCGTCCATGAACAGGCTCAATCAAACCGAGCCTGCAACATTTTCAATTTTGCCGTGTTGGGCTTTCTTTAGGGATTCTGTATTTATCTATTTTATGATCACATCCGTGTTATTTGTGCCGTGTGGCGGCTGTAAAAAGTCTCCCCGTACATTTAATCAATGATGTTATATTTTCGATCCTTGAAGATCGTTCAGCACGACATTATTGTTGTGCTTGTAGTATTTTTAGTTTCAACATTTCGGCATTTTCTAGTTGGGTGGTTCCAATATTCCTACTTGAATAATGTTGAATCACCCTTAGGATATGTTGCCTGCTTTTTAAATTTGTCTTTTGACGTCTTATCTGTGATACGCAGGCTTCATAACCTCTGATCCCCTTTCAAAATTCCATTTTATTTAGTTCCGCCCATTGTTTTCTCGTTTGGGGCACACGCTTTTTATTACTTGGGGACCATACGCCGCTTTTCATGGAATGGCACGTAAGTGTCACATTGAAGGTTCCACGATAACCGCCGTATGAACACATCTGCGGATTTTTCTAAATTCAAAATTTTACTATTTCATGTTTAAATGTTGAATTCTGCTTAAGCCGGTGCTAGGGGGCGTGGACGGTAACTTGCACTTTCCAGTACCGTCCATGAACAGGCTCAATCAAACCGAGCCTGCAACATTTTCAATTTTGCCGTGTTGGGCTTTCTTTAGGGATTCTGTATTTATCTATTTAATGATCACATCCGTGTTATTTGTGCCGTGTGGCGGCTGTAAAAAGTCTCCCCGTACATTTAATCAATGATGTTATATTTTCGATCCTTGAAGATCGTTCAGCACGACATTATTGTTGTGCTTGTAGTATTTTTAGTTTCAACATTTCGGCATTTTCTAGTTGGGTGGTTCCAATATTCCTACTTGAATAATGTTGAATCACCCTTAGGATATGTTGCCTGCTTTTTAAATTTGTCTTTTGACGTCTTATCTGTGATACGCAGGCTTCATAACCTCTGATCCCCTTTCAAAATTCCATTTTATTTAGTTCCGCCCATTGTTTTCTCGTTTGGGGCACACGCTTTTTATTACTTGGGGACCATACGCCGCTTTTCATGGAATGGCACGTAAGTGTCACATTGAAGGTTCCATGATAACCGCCGTATGAACACATCTGCGGATTTTTCTAAATTCAAAATTTTACTATTTCATGTTTAAATGTTGAATTCTGCTTAAGCCGGTGCTAGGGGGCGTGGACGGTAACTTGCACTTTCCTGTACCGTCCATGAACAGGCTCAATCAAACCGAGCCTGCAACATTTTCAATTTTGCCGTGTTGGGCTTTCTTTAGGGATTCTGTATTTATCTATTTTACGTATTACCTTAGAGTGTTTACAATGTCTTTCCGTATTTGGGCTCTGTGACCAAATTGTTTTACCCTAGATGACCCATACTCAAAAGACAAGAGCTAGACAAGAGCATTGACATTGGACACTTTGACCTAGTTTACCACAGATGACCCATATTTTAACTTGCTTAATAAAATCATTTAAACTCTTTTTCTGACAAATCTCCAGCATTTCTAGACTGCTTAACTTTTAGAGTATTAACGAGGTGAGGTTTCCCATTTTAGGGCTTTGAGACCTTGTTTTTGAAATCATCGAAACAACACGTTTTACCCCCAAGTTATAAGAACTGAAAATGTTATATCTAAGGTATTTGCAAGAGTTTACCATATTAAGGCTATTTTATATGGTTTTTGACCCCAACAGCACTTATGCTGCTGCCCGTTCCAATGTGGCGCCCCTCTGTAAAAGCTTTTTGTTGTCCAAAATACAAACAAGAGTTATGATGTCTTGCCATTGTTTCTCAGCAATGCCTTTGAGGGTATAGAAAAAGTGGGTGGTACAAAAAACTATATATTTCCGACGCCGACGTCTGTATGAAAAGGATAATGCTCCCTATTTATAGAAATAGTTTGTAGTCTAATAGCGGTAAAATATAGCAGACGAATGTTTACCAGACCTGTAAAATCTGAAATTTATAAAGCAAATTATATCTTTTTTATCTTTGACAGCTGGATTGATTCTGCCTGTTTATGTCTTGTAAGATAATGCAGTATAACATTTAATAAGAACTATGTACGGATTTGTTATCGCAAAGTAATATAACTGCAATTTGCTAACAGAACAGGTGATGAATATTTTATTCTTTGGCGAATTCTTCCGTCAGATTGTAATTGAAATATGATCGCATTTATCTTTATGCTCTGCCATGAAGTTTAAGACATTTTCTCCGGGTTTTTACACTAGATTTTTTAAAATAAATTTGAACATTTTGATTTAGAGTGTTGTATCTTATTTAAAAGTAAAATACGTTTATTTGTTAAAGAATGTTGATTTGCATTATGTTCGGATGCGATATGATACACTATAAATGGACATATATTTTACAATTAATATTATCTTAGAATTCAATTCTTCTTTTAAATAGAGAAAAATAGAATCCCTAAAGACAGCCCAACACGGCAAAATTGTAAAATGTTGCAAGCTCGGTTTGATTGAGCCTGTTCATGGACGGTACTGGAAAGTGCAAGTTACCGTCCACGCCCCCTAGCACCGGCTTAAGCAGAATTCAACACTTAGGCACAAAACTGGTGAAATTTTGAATTTAGAAACATCCGCAGATGTGATTTTTAAACACAAAGATATTTTAAATATTATTTTCAAAACGATGGATAGTGAAGTAAATGTATACAAAAAACGACAAAAAACAACAACAAATAAACAAACAAGAATTAATTTGGTAGCAATCCAATGCTGTCCCTTGATATAGGCTACCATATTTTTTTTTGTGTGTTAACTGGTTAACACTGAAACCTGGGAAGCAATCCCAAGCTGCCTTATGATAGAAGCTCCTTACACACCAAGTTTGGTGTCAATAGACCAAATCAAACTCAAGTTATTGAGCGGAAACTGAATTTCTGTTTATAGTATCAGTCACATTGACCTTAATCACAGACACCTGGGTAGCAATCCCAAGCTGACTCTTGATATAAGCTACCTACATACCAAGTTTGGTGTAAATAGGCCAAATCAAACTAAAATTATTGAGCGGAAACCAAAGAAAATAACATTTAGGTGCTAGGGGGGCGTGGACGGTAGTTTGCACTTAATAGTACCGTCCATGAACAGGCTTTATCATAACAGAGCCTGCAACATTTTCAGTTTTGCCGTTTTGGCTTTCTTTAGGGATTCTTATTTTCTCTATTTAAGTAAGAAATTGATCTTATGAACATACATATCAAACATATACTTTTAGTTTATTTCTAGTCTCTTATCTCTAATGCGCTAATTACATGAAATAGCACATGATAGGCACATCAAAAAAAGTTAAAATAAATAAGGAAATATATCGTATGTAATTTTCTTTGAAATAGTTTGTCAACAATCCTATGAAATGACATATTTATAATTTTCAATCTATTATAAAATAAAATACAACACATATTTAACAGTGAAGTTATATAGAAAACATTTTTAAAGGTGTTTACTTTATGAGTCTATGTTAAATTAATCGCAATGCAAATTTTATTTGGTTTTAACAAGTTGGGCAAATCCATTAGATAATGCTTTACCACAAGTATCTAAGCTCTAGAGAAAGAGAGGGATTGTTTGTCAAGTTGATCCTATAAAAGACCAAGCAAAGTCAAGGTGACGGTCTTGGCGGGCCCATTGTGATCAAAGGGTCATGATTTAAATAGAGAAAAAAATACGGTGGTCCACTATACAACAATACACACGAAATATCTAGGCTCTATACATTTGGATTTGAGAGGTGCATATTTCACAGGTTTTATTTATGGAACTATGTTAAATCAAGTGACACCCGTACATGCCAATTTGTGTACCCATGGTCATGGTTTGGACTCAATTGATAAGGTCCACTCAATCTGACTAAAGTTTAGATCTACTTAATTGTTTCTTACATGTAGATCTGATTACCACCGTATATGTTTCTACTTCATTATGATCCGGATTTTCTGAGAAAGATATTTTAGACATGCAATCAAACCGGTTTTTACAATAGCCATTAGACAAAGAATCAAAATTTCGTTGTCCGACGAAGTAAAACAAAGTGTTGAGTTTTGTTAGAATTTTTTTAATAGTAATTTGAAACAAGAACACTGGAAATAATAGACTCAACTTGAATGGGCAAGATTGTATTGCCAGCTTACCTGCTTGCTATATGGACAACGTCATGTTAGTTCTCAAAATCGTAAAATTACCTACTAAGTATTGTTTTTCCAGCGGTTAAAATAAGAAATCGCATCGCTTTCACAATAATGAAAGCTCGCCGATGATTGGTTGTTTAAAAAATTCACGAGAAGGTGACAACTTATTGCTGATTGTCAGATCCTAATACATAGCGTTATTTAAGAGCTGATTTCGGTCAGAATGAAGGTCCACTTTACAACTTTTATACCGAATACCTTATGTAAGATTAAGTGACAATTTGGAAACCAGGTTTTGATAAAAAAAATCACTTTTGTTCATGACTATTAGACAATGCGACACGCCAAATCTCTAAGATCTAAAACAGAGAAAAACAGAATCCCTTAAGAGAGCGCCACATGGCAAAATTGAAAATGTTTAAGGCTTGCAACTGAAGAGAGGTGTTTCACGGTTTTTCTATATGTATAATTTGAAATATTTATCGATATATCGATATCATACAAAATATCTAAGCTGAAGGCCTTGATCTTTAAGATTAGACATTAATCGCGGTTTGTGATATACAGTTTATCCATATTATTGATAATGTCATATGAGATATGTTTCAAAACATTGAACTACATTTATCTCATGTATCCATCTATTAGAAAATATTTCAACTTATACTTAATTCAATTAATGTTTCAAAAGGTATATTGTATGTTTTACGATATAATTCCGAATATATGTTATCAAAGCATTTCAACATTCAATAAATTCCAAACTTATTTTATATTATAGTATTAAGGATGCTAAATGGTTGCTTATAGCTCTAAACAGCGTGATAGACCACCCGAAGGGAAAATAACATCTTTCCTATCAAATACTTTCTGTTTTTTATTAGAAGTCTTCTTATTGTAGACCTTTTTGTATGTTTATCAATTTATTTTAGTAACAGTTCTAAAATTGCATGAATAACTGTACATTGTAACACTGCATGTTTGTAACGTCGTTTTTCATTGGATACTTTTGATGTTTATAATATTTATACACACGGCTGAAGAAGATGTATGAATGAATTACCTTATTTTTCTCTAATGAATAAAGTTTGCAGTATTTCTACTAATTCGTTATAAAGTTGCTTAACAGATTATATGACCTGATATCAACGGTTATTTGAGCTATATATTATATAGACGTCACTTATTTTTATAACAAATATTATTATACTGTACGTTTGTAACGTCGCTTTTCATTGAATAATCGTGACGTGTATATAGATTTATAGATTTATATACACGGCTGCTGTGGATTTATGAAGATATCTTACTTTTTCTAAACAAAATGATGCTTGCTGTATTATGAATTCGTTATAAAGATTCCTGACATGTTATATGGCCCTATATAAACGGTTGTTTGCAATATATATTTACGAACAGCCGTTTATATAGGGCCATATAACCTGTCAACAATCTTTATAAATAATAATATATTGGAATTGAAAAGGAATGTATTAAATAAATATCTGCTAATACAAATGTAAATTTCAAATCTCACGTTATAAAGTTAAGTGACGAATGTTTGACCGAAAATCGTATTTTAGAGCGATCTAGCATATCTTTCTTAGCATGTCTTAACAGTATTGCTGCAAAAATATCTAAACTGACAAATGCTTCATCATTGGTATTGCTTGTTTAATTTTCTAACATATATTACAAATTTCTGAAGACACATTTATCGAGGTTCTAAATATGTCGAATTTCGGGGAAATCTAAATACAAAATATTAGAATTACTTTACTCTTGAGATCAAATTAAGTGAATTTATATCTTATATAAATCATTATTTTTCTCCTCAAAGGAGTAATATTTTCTACATCTTTTCATGCTCTAGAAAAGATAATATGACCTAGATAATCTACTACTTCTCCTCAATTGGAATAAAAAAAAGTTTGAAAAATGATGTTCTGAATCTTTTACAATCGAGTCAGCCTGAAAAAAATTGATAAAGTCAATTAAATTAAGATTTTTCTACAGATTGTATCCGTATTTGAAATGTGGTGGAACCACTCGTAATTTACAGAATCCCTCGTCAATCGACCGGAAATCATTTTTCTATTTTAGTAACAGCGACCATGACATTGACCGTACGAGCACGAAAGAAATCAAAAGCAAGACCTCAACAAAAGCTAGCAACACTAATTAATAAAAAAATCATCATTGTCTCATTGTCAACTATCGTTGTTGTACGGAAACCGTTTTCTATTTTAAAAAACAATGACATTGGCCTCAAAGGGCCAAAACTCAATCCAAAGCAGTCTTCACATTAACTTGTTATATACTAATTTTGATTAAAATATCTCATTGCTACCGGAAACCATTTTTCTATATTTAATTCAAGTGAACTTGACCCAAGGGTGCTTAAAAGCAATATCAAGGTTTGAAAAGATGATCTCATCCCTTACTCTAGTCATTTACTGGAAACCATTTTTCTATATTTAATACCAGTGACATTGAGACAAACAAGCGAATTGTTCACAGTCACATGCTTGCTATACACGAGTTATATTGCAATATATTATTCCAAAATCAAATTATTGACCGGAAACTGATTTTCTGTTTTAGCAACAATGGCCTTGATCTTGACCATGGACGCTTTAAAGCTATCACAAGCGAGGTATTTACATATGCTTGCTATATACCAAGTTTCATTCAAACATCTTTTTCCTAACTCTTGTTATTGGCCAGAAATCGTCTTTCTTTTAATAGTGACATTGACCTTTACTCTGGCAGGTGGAAAAGCAATCCCAATCAAGGTCTCCGTGTAAGGTCGCTATATACCAATTTTAAAAGATTATTTCATTCTTAACTCTTGCTATTAACCGGAAACCATTTTTGTCTATACATATATTAACAGTGGCATTGACCTTGACGCTAGGGGCTGACAGGCAATCCCAAACAAGGACTTAACATTTATTACAGACATATTTTTAGTTCAAGACCACATTTATAGCGATTTCGAAAGACAGACAGTAAAATAAAGAAAGAGGTATCATGGTCAACAAATCAAATCAGTTTCGTTTAGTTGTTTTATGTCTTCCCTTATATCCAAATTCCATGTGTGGAGCAAATTAATGTCCAGAAGCTAATAAATGAAACAACCTGATTTAGAGAGCTACACCAGTTCATCACTTAAGACGTGTGGAAACAGACACCTAATGTGTTCCTGTACAATCCAATCACCATTTGTTTATTTTCCATCTTCATTTATTCCATTTGTAAATCATTGAATATTAGATTACAACAAGAAGTGTATATTCATGACATTTATCATTAGTTCCGGTAAGTTTTCTACTTTTATAATTAGATGAAGACATTATTTGGCAAAAGAAATGGTTATAAAAAATGAGCAATATCTTTGTATATCGATCGTTCAAATTTTTAATGTTTTCTCTTTAAAAACTATGCAATACATTTCCCTGAAAGTTAAAGTATATATGGATGCGTACATTATTGTTTTAATGACATAATGTAAAGATCTTTGAGGATTGAAGTATATATTTTTATTCATGATAAGATGCTTAAGAATAAGATGATAATATATAAAAATGACTTAAATTATAAAAAGACTGCCCACTCTGCTACCGATTTATTCTGAACGATATCTATAGACATTCTCCGTTGGTCACTTACATTATTTATTTTGTAAGGGAATATCTCAAGTTAATTTAATTTTTCACTGAGATAAGAATAATGTCACTTTAAAGCTTTGTATTATGTTTATCTGACAAACAAATCAAATAATTACAATACATACATAATATCTAACGTTAATTATAAATATGTTCTTGAAATCTATATTTCTTGTGTGGAAAGAATCAGTGTCCAAATTGACTGATGAACGAAGATGTAGGAAGAATGGACTAACATTACACCAGTTCATTTCTTAATGCTTATGGCATTCTTATTTTTTCTTGTAGAATCTAATAACAATGTCTTTACTTTCCTGTTTTCTTGACATTATTCGTTCATCATTACAGGACGACTTAATTAACAAAGACCTTGAAGACCAAATTACCACAACACGTGTACATTAATCGGATTGTTAATTAAGTTTGAAAAGTTACGCAGTGTCTTTATTCGAGGACAAACTACACGTTATACTGTACAATAAATAATAACATAAAATCATTCACATAACCAATTAATTATATACTAACTGCACAGTAAATGCAATTGGAAGTTAGAAGTTTAATTTTGATATCATCAATGTACATTGGTGCTGTAAATGTGTTGTTTACCTTTATACAAACAAAGTATTATATATCAGATAAAAGTGTTTTGGCTTATATGACCACAAATTAAATAAATAAAGATATGCTATTCTTTTTAATCATATAGTCGCTTTTATTAAGTCATAAAACATGTCTAAAATCTTTATAATTAAGAAACACGCTAGTAAAAAAAAAGACATTTTATAATCTTAACGGACTATCAAAACTTGGAGCATAGTGACGGGAAAATAGACATTCTTACTATAAGTCAATGAGACTGCTAATAAATTAAGGCCATAAACTCAGAATAGCTCAGTTTGACTATATCAAATTTCAAGATTTTACATGTCCCCAACTCACATCTCTGTTAATGGAGTCAAAAGATTGATGACGTTTTAATACATTATTTTCTATCTCCCATTACAATTTTAATGTGCCAATGGGATTAATCTTTTTCATCTGTCTTTTAATGTATAATATCTCGTAGTTCATGTTTAATTACTGTTGTTCATCTCTTCAGTGACACCCACTTTATTGTTGAATATTAACGTTCTGAAAGAATTTTAATAGCTTTATCGCTCTAACTTTCTGAAATATTTTTAATAATTGTTAAGCGTCAAACCTTATTTCAAGTAAAGTCGGTAAATTTCTAAATTAAAATATTGCAAACGTAATGTTTTAAAAGTATTTTAGATATATTTCAATATGTATATTTGGGTTTGAACTTGTTCATTGTAATGATGTTATTGTATTTTTAATATAAATGTAATCATAATTTTCATACAGATATGATATACATGTAAACGATATATTTATGCTGGTTTCCCATTGTCATAATTTAAAAATACATAGAGGATATTTGTTTGTTTGTGTGTAAGATGACCACGAGTGAGGATACTGTTTTTAAAGTTCACGAGCAATCCTAGCGCTTTCACCTGACCAACGATTCAAGTCTTTTCCCCGTTCTGTTGTAAGATACATCGGATTCATTGAAGAAACGTGGAGGTTCAGTCATTTCATTCATTATTGAGAACATTTCTATTTTTACACCAACCTTGGCATTAGAACAGAAACAACCAATCATCGTTCTTTACTTTCCTGATCAATCCCGGTGTAGAAATTGTAGTCAAAGTGAATCACTCTGGCAACCTTTTATTCTTAAAACAATTATAACCGTGAATCTAGAATGTACCAAAAAGAATATCCGCCGGTTTTAATTAAGCTTAAATGCCATAATGAAACTTTTTTTTGCCAATCAACACAATTTCAATCATTAGTTTGTGATATTTTCCTTGGCGATGCTAAATCATATTTACCCTTTTCATTCCTTTCGATTTTGTTTATTTAGTTTGAAAAAAAATAGTGTTGACGTTAACAATGCCCATACTATACATTTTCATCTACACATTTTCTTCACAGGTGGAAGTATCAGTGTTTTGACAACCCACCCCACCCTGCCCCATGACCATTGCTACAACATTGAAAACAAATTCAACACTCTAAGGCTTACTATAAGATACTAAATACAAAACCACCGATAAAATTAAAAAAAGAAATTAAAAAATATACTATCAAAATTATATTTATAGAACTATTATTTTGATAGTGGAATTTTTTTTATATTTTTTTTATAATTTATGAATTATATAAGCATCAACAGTCTGCTTCCATTAGTCACCGTAACCATATCATCGTCTGTAAGTTTGCAAACTTCAAGGATAGGGAAACCGTTCGTTCGCAAGTAAGGTAATTAAGATGTTTTTTCTGAAAGATGTTCCTCCCGGAATTGCTGTAAAGATACACAAATTTATTCCTCAGCTACAAGCGGCACGTGACGAAGGAAAAAAGAGATAAAGAAGAGATAAAAGATCGCATACGACACTCTATATGATAACGGGAAGCAGCATGTCCAGCAGAAATACCGATGCTCGAAGAGTGGGGTTAAAATCCATGTTTAGAATTCTTATTGGTTAACAAATGACAAAATTATCCTTCGAGACTTTTTGAAACAAATTTTCCTTCCTGAATCATGGATTGCTTAAGACTCTGATATTAACATTGATTAACATATGCCTTCATTTATCATAGGAGAGCAAAAGAAATAGCGGCTTTAGTTATATAAAACTGTTGAACCTATTATATCATGTTTTTAACTTTTTATAGTAAATTTGTTTATACTTAATACTTACAGAAAATAAGACAAGTGGAGCTTATGGCTTTATCAGTCAAATCGAGTCAAGTTTGCAAGTTTCATGTTATGATGTTGTGATTAATGCTTGCGAGGGGTCACCGTCTTTCCAATGTTTAATGAAAAAGCATATTAATAAAAGAAATATTGTACGAAGAGATCTTAAACATTGTTTTATCATGATATAGTGGTTTGGTGATCTTCGTGTACTAAATCGTTAAATATAGACAGAAAATAGCTAGTTGGATCATTATTATCTATTTTGTATGCTAATAAAGGTATATTTGTTGTATATGTTTCTGTAATAAGGATAGTAGTACATAAAACAGTTCTATTTTATTGGATATAAATGCGTGAGTAAGGGTCGAAATGAACATTTAATGTAGAATAATACATACAGTTTTCGGCAAATTAAACCTATTTTATACGTCAATGTCCGAATTTATTGCGATATGTTTCAGATATATTTGAGAACTCAATTTTCTAGAGATAAAAATGATGAGAATGATAATATGGAATATCAAAGCGTCGTGTATTGAATTAGTGTTACATCTACCTTGTTAGTTTATTAAAATATTTTTTTTTTATTATGCTTCGGGGGATCACCCATTTTCCAGATTTTCATAAAATTGCCATCACGTTCAGTCCGATATATATAACAGTGTTTACTTCAATAAGCAAGATACATAGATTATAGGACAATCAATGTATGTGGTATGTGCAGATGGTCCTATCAGATCTCAAAGCAATCATTTTTTTATGTAATATACAGATCATGCTTGCCCGACTTGCTAGTACTATTGATGAAATCGTAAAATAATTCCTAGATTTAGAGGCAATCATTTCTGCATTAAGGCCACGTCATAAAAGTTGATACTTTATTGTCTTAATAGTACTAAAATGTATCGTAAATTCCATGTAGGAAGTGTCAACTTTAAAACACTAACCCGGTTTCATTGAAGTGGCCCATAAAATGTGTTACCAAAAATAGATATAATAATAAAAAGAATATGTTTTTGTTGTTGTTTTTTTGGACGGACTGAAAAGAAAAGGCAACAAAAGCTTTATTGTGTACGTGACAAATTCTATTTAACCTTTGTTACATATTGATCATTATTTTCAAAGCGCTGTGACAAATAAATATCAAACATTGGCATTGAGTTCTCTACGAATTATTCATTACAAGATAAACAAAAATTTATTGACAAACTCTGCATGTTTCCTGGTCAGGTATGTTTAAGCTTTTCTTTTGATCTCATTGATTGTGAAAGTATCTAAACAAAATTGTGTTTGTAAGCGGAATCTCTTTAAGAATTAGTTGTAGGGATTTGATGGCAATATCTGATAAAGTCTTTGAACAATGGTAGTTTATTTCCTGTTTTTTTCCCTAAAGGAAATTATTTCTCTTAAGTGATTTTGTGGTATAGATTGAAAGCGCTGCATGTTCACATAAGTGTATAAGATAAACAATAGACTTCATATTTAAAGAATAAGCAAATCAAAAACCAGAGCTATTTTCTTTTCATATCATCACATAATACACCTTTTCATTCCCTTAACTCTTTAAAAATGTACAAATGACTAATCATAGAATGATGGAATATTGGTTGACGAACATTTGCCATATTCTTTTCATTAGGTGCACATGAACTGAAATATTGATGTTATGTACTGGAAATATAAAAGTGCTGATATTTTAAAAAATTGAATTCTCCCGAAGTAGTTAGGGTCATCTTATGGAGATAGGTAACTCGTAAGAGGTATAAGGCGAGTGTATAAACAGCCAAATAAAGCATTACATTGAAATACTAACTAATATTTTTCACCATTAAGATTGTTACAAACTATTTAGCTTTATAACTTATACCTGATATTTAGCGCCTATTCATCAAACATATGGAAACAGCCTGAATGATGAATACTTTATTAACTTTCTCTAAATGATACAATATTTTACTTGGGCTTCAGGGTATAATGTTAATACAATAGCTAATTCCGCTATCATTTTCCCTTTGTAATTTGTACTGCAATCTAAATGTTTACTATTTTTAAATATTAAGCTATGTCAGCACCTTGAGTATACGATGGCTAATTTTTATGCACAAACAAGGAACGTTTACTCAAGAAAGATAAAACTGAAACCCTTAAAAGATCAACGAGGAAGGGCGACATTCAATCAACGCTTGAATCATGGATCCATCCTATGTGATCATTATCTTCTCTTACTCTTGAAATAGCATCATTGTTTTAAACTTGCATTTCAGTGTAATAAAGTAATTATAAATGAATTGAAAATGCCAAACATTAAATGTTTGAAACACGCGGAAAACATTCCGAATCCCGATATTGGTGTTGTATCGTGAACCTTGACGAACATTGACTAAGTTTCATGTTTCCAGCATTAATTGCTCCTCTTAAATATGACACACAATCATTATTGAAATAGAATGTGAATCTGAAATCGTTCAATGGCACATTATGTTGTAATGTGTCCATGTTTACAATCTAAGTGTCAATTTACGCTTAAAATAAATCTAAATGTATTTTCTCGTTGTTTTGTTTACGTTTAAAAATAAAACATGCAATTTGTCACATATATGTCAAGGCTTTGATATTAGCGGAGGACATAATCGTACATGTATTTAAACATATGAATGATAATCAACTCAATTCTATCAACAAGAATAAACTATATATTAAAAAGTATTGACGTTCATTTCAATATTCTACTGTTTCTATTTTTTGTTTGAAAAATATTAATCTGATGTCTGAAAAAGTGATCAAATTAGACAACCACCAATCTTAAATGCTGCACGGTTGACTTTAAAACATGTTTAAAGATGTATATCATAAATTGTTTTTTATTTAAGTGAATAATTTTGAAATATTATTTTAAACATTTCATCATCTGGAGTTCATCTATGAACAATATAGAAATTAATATTGTATTGTCTTGATATATTTAATAAACATTATAAATGGCAATATAACATTTTGAAAAAGTAATAAAAGATGTTGTTTGATCATTTAGAAATGTCATTGATAAATAAATAGAAGCATTCTTGAAATTTCTTATGCTTTAATTGCTCAAGCATACATTTGCTGTAAATGTTGTAATAACATTGTGTTAATGACGATCTGTAGTGCCATAAATTTTTATTACCATCATTATTTTACCAATGATGTACAAAGGAAAAAACATTATTTCCAGGAACCATGTACTTACGTTTATGTAAGTATACCCAGCAAAATAGCGCTAATACCATTAACAAACGAATAAGTTCAATAAGCAGGTTGTAAAACATTTGTTCACTACAGGATATGATCCATACTACTGAACCAACCAAACATTTTTTTTTTCGTTTTTCTGAAACTGAACAACATGTCAAATGCGAAATATTCAGACTTTATTTGTCTTAATTTCTCATATTTCTAAATTTCTGTGTAACTACGGGACTGTAAACGAATTACCGTGTAGCATGTCATTCAATGTAAGAGGAATCAAAATTAAGTTACAGCTAATATAGTTAAGCTTTTTTCCTTACAAAGACATTGAGATATAAAGAAAAAAACTATTGTTTTTAATTGTTTTAGTGTTACTTTTGACAATGAGTCTCTTCGGGAAAATGAATAAGAAAATATAAAATTGTGTTAAGGTTTTCCTGAACGAATTTACATGTTTGATTTTGCAATTTCTCTAATAGAGAATTTACTTTGATCGTTCTAGAATGAAATGTAAAAAAGTACAATTCGCATTGAATTATTTAAGTCATTGTAAAATCACTGAGACGGTAGCTATAAGATTGACATATTTTTTCACTGTTTACACGTTTTCTAAACAATGAATATTACGATGTTGGTGTATTTCATCATATCCTTTTAATGTTCAATACGATTTGCTTATTCACTACAGTGCAGAAGATTTCTTGTAACGTCTCGCAACAGTTTAGTCCTATGTACGTGTTTTATTTCTTTCATACATTGCGCACTGTTTTTCATTTTTCTTCCACTTTTTCTTATTGTTTTGAAATAAAATATACAGCATGCTTATGGTTTACGACATGACGGTGCATTGGAGTCTGTCAGTACTATATAAGATGTACATTACTAAATTTTAATGTTGTAGGGTTTTCAGTATCAAAAGCCAGCCATACCTCATGCAATGGCGTACTTTTAAAGGGAGACACATGCAAAATTTTCATTTTTTAGTTTTGAATATTTCATTCATTATCCTGTAAATGCCCTCAAAATGATTATATTAGACAGTCAAAGGAACAAAACTTATCTCCATATAAAGAATAAAATGGTGGTTTCCTAGCTTGACCCGCGTGGGTCAGGTTAGAGCGCCAGTATTTCACAAAAGTTACCAGAGTGAACTCTGGAAACGTTGAAAAACATCTAAAATAAATGACTCAGACTTGTTTCAATCATACATTATCCACACTGTCTGTTATTGTAACTTCAAGCGTTTGTTCAAGTCACTTGACTTATTTTCAAACTATTCAGTTATTGTATTGGCGTCTAAGTTTTGTTCAACATATATAGATATATTTACGCTTTAAACCCAAAATATATAGAATTTAAACAGAAATTCATGCTGAAACTTTAATAAATGTCATTCTAGCGTGATTTGAGTGCATTACATCATTTAAATATTTTTGTCATTATTTTGCCTGAATATCCCTTTAAAATTAGGTGCTACACACTAATGCATTAAATTTAGTCTGCATTATGTAGATGCATTAAAATTAAACAGACTGAGGAACTATAAAAACCCATTAACATGAATAAACAATGCAAAAATATTATATTAAAATAAGAATTTGTTTCTAAATAAGAAATGCGTCTCGTCACGTTCATGTCATGTTTAGACAAAGGAACTAATGACGTTAAAATAATAAACCAAATTAATTAAGGAATATGAATAACATTCGTTAATATAAAGAATATTGTAATACATGTGTCGATATTACGTTTAATTTTGACATTTTGCTGTTACGAAATGGAATCCGATAAGATTATCAATAAAACCAAACTATTTGATAGCATGGTAATTACATAAATCATGAAATCAAATGGTGGTTTTATCTGCTACAACCGATTGAACAAATTCTTCATATTCAAGAACTTTGTTCACATCAAATAACTTTATATAATCGCTATATTCATCATATTACTTACAACATTTTTAAAGCAATTATAAGTGCAAACATACAATTATAAATTGTATCTTTTAGAAAAGGTCCTCGGCTATGATAAAAAAGGAAAATATAAAACACTTTAAACACTGTAAAACTGAGTTAACCGGCTCTTGGTTTCACAAACAAAAACAATTGTGATAACTAGAGGTATGCCTAAAAGTGGTTTATAACCCCACCCACCACATCAATTGTGTGACGGTTTCGGGGTCTGAAGCAGCCAAATCTAAACCTCACATACAAAAAAAGAAATTATTTTGTATTCAATAATTTCGTTACAGTTCATTTTAACTCTCAGTGTTAATTTTCCAGTTCATTTTTTCTCTCAACGTAAATTGCTTTTTATTACATACTAAATGTCATTTTAGATTTCAAAATGATAACTTAAACAATTAAAGTTTAATCAAAATGAAATTTAAAAGAAAGTTTATTAATAAGATCGTTTTGTTGTCATAATAAATCCACGTATTTGCAACATGTACAGAGGAAAAAACTGAAGAAAAAACTCTGTAAATCCAATAAAACATAGTTTTGTTAGAATTGACAGAATAATAAATGGTAAGATTTAACAAATGGTTATTAATCTTGAACAATTGAACACTGTCAGGTGTTTGTGATCCAAAATGAACTTAAGAGAACTTAATTTTTACCACTAACATTTACAGCCGGTAGGCAATTATATTTATAAATACTTTATCAATATGCAGAAAATGTATGAAAATTATATAAAAAAAACATATTGGACACTCATTGAACATCATAAACTGAACTTTCAACTTTGTGTGAGATGAATTCATTATGGAACTTCATTCTTATTAATATCGAAAGGACGCAATGAAATTGTCCTATGAATATTTTAGTAATCACGCAAGTTTAACATATGGTACCTATCATTACATCAACATAGCAAATATAAATTATGTGTAATGTTTCGTATTACAAATATATTAAGGATAAGAATTTTAATTACATCTTTACTGTCGTCTTTTTTCTTACCAAAATTGTGTAGTTTATTTTGCAGGAAACATTCAAATATGATATGATATCGCCTTCAGATAAGAATAAATGTTACATTTTGTTTTCTGCTGAACAGTTTATAGTACACTTGCGAAACATTTTGTTCTGAATCCTTTGGTGACGTTTATCAGTTTGGTTTTGTCCTTAAAGCACAGCACTGACACCGCTTTGAAAATATAGTTATTTTGAAACTGAATTAAAAATTATACAAATGTTTTACAATTCTTTATAAAATATTGTATTAGGAAACTCTTGTGGTCCTTTCTTACTATTATCCCGCTGCTTCGCTTGTGTTAGAAATCAATTTTCGTTGTATTCACATTAACATTTATCATTTATCTTCGATGTTGTTAGCATTCCATTTTAAATTATCATGGGTATCCTAACGAGATAATTCATTGACAATACTCTTCTATTCTGTCAACCAAACAAATGTTTTGTTGTCACAATGGACAAGGCTAGGGTGAAAGAAAACATTATATACCTTTGATAATTAGATTTTCGTATGAATGATGAATAGATATAAAGGCTTCCTGGCAACATACTTTAATGTTTATCTTATTAAGCGTCATCGTTAACCCAGTGTTCAACTTGACAGACCAGAGATTTTCATAGTTCAAAGTACTAGTGTGAAAAGTGGAAACATTTAAATTATCCTTTACAAATTGTTTAAGGTAACGCTGCCAATGTATTTCTAGCATTTCTTGAACCGCCTACCGCTTAAATGATTTAAATACAACCGGGAATTCCAGCCCAGCTGTACCGCGTTAATATCAGTAGAATATTATCTACATATCTACGAATATAATAACACAATAAACCAGGAAATCGGCTTTCCGTGGTCCTGTTTAATGATGAATAGATTAATACACTGTCACAGAATGCTGTTATGAATAGAATATAATAAAGAAATATAGAATAATTTCCATCTCTAGACTGAAAAATGTAGTCGCGTCATATGAGATAGTCATTATTTTGTAAATCAAATGTTATGCTTTGTTCTGCAACAAAGAATAAACTCTGTATCGTTACAATATCATTCAGAAGTAAAATATACATTTTATACGAGGAACAAGAGCGATAATTTCAACGATTGTGTACAATATACTTGCTTTATTTCTGCGATCATTTACCTGGGATATTACATGGTATATTTCAACATTAAAAATCATCATGTTGCTATCATATTTCTTTCTTGTCACGTGTAAGGGAATGTGCTGCACATTTTACAATATGAATGTATGTGTTTAATATTTTGAACTAATAGAAAGATATAAGCTAAAATGCTTACTCAACAAGTAGTTTACTTATTCAACCTGTAAAAGAGCTTGTTTTACAAATTAATTAAATATTTTCCTTTAATTTTCGATAGGCCAAAAGATATAAAAGTAAATGAGAAAAAATAACCCAAAATTAAAATATGTCATTCGTTGATAGTGTAGGAAATGAAAGAGTCGGTGAATAACAAAGTTGACCTAATTAAAGTTGTGAGTAAAGCGTGATTTACTGCATCAGAATTTTGTCAGTTTGACCTATACTTGGATAACCATGCTGACATCATCAAGCCGGTACACAAGATTAAAACAATAAAACATTACGTTTTCAAATTCATAAGTTTGCAGTTATTTCCATTATCATGGGCAAATACACAAAACAAAAACAATTATTAGAGAAACACATGAACACATTTATGAATATATATTTATGAAACGTAATCAAAGGTTTTCTGCCATTGTCACTGTTATTAAATATCTTAACTTTAAATTATTTAAACGTCTTTTTTATTTTAAAAATTTAATTATCCAAACATTGGACTTACAATAAACATATATTATAAATAAAATATATAAAACCAGATCCTTTTTCAGAATTACATTCATTAAAACATTACTTCTGACAAGGTCATAATTAAATAGATACTGTGACAAAAATGTTCTTTTATTTTCGTACTGAAAAACTTTGTTTTGAAATTTAATTCAAAGTTGTCTTAATATATTATGACAACCTTATATTTATCACTGCTGCTCTTGCATATTTTTTCAGCTGAAGGATTTGTGAACAATTTCATTGGTAGGTCAACAACCATTTAAATACGCCGACATTATATTTAAGATATAAACTGCATACTCCTGTTCCATACAAAAACCTTTTTCTAAAACATTTTTAAGATTTTTTACATATTTAGTCAATGATTATCGAATTGAATTGTACTATAATTCATTTCACTTATTAAATAATGTTTGTCAATTTACTCTTACCCGATTAGAATTGACCACACATTGCCTGAATTCGGAAGGACCGCACATTATATTAAATCATTAAATACAGTATGAGCCGTACAGTTAAGACATATGTCAAATTTAAATTTAGAAAACCGTTATAAGCTGTAATTGTCTCGGCATATTTATTGACATCTTGTATAATGTAACAATCAATATAAATAAACCTTAGTAATCTCTTTACTTATACCACGTGATCAGTTTGTAAATACGTTACCTCGTAAGATTATTTTTGCTACATTTTGCGTATCCTATTATTTGAAAGAAGTCTCAGCAAACGTTATGCTAACATCCAAACTGCATAACATTTGTTTCAATTCCTTGCCAAACGTGTTTTTGTTCTTCGTTTCTCATATCGCATATATTGGCTATTGTCGATATGTAATTGCTTGAATCTGTCAAAGCTTTTGTAGTAAGTCATATGGCAACACTATGTTTCCAGTACTTTACTATCTTCAATTAACAGAATGTTGAATTCTGAGGAAATTTTATCCAATGAATTTACTTGCACGATTCTCCACGCTCATGGAATCGAAGGGTATTTTTGTATGATAAATCTTTGATTATAAGTTAAACCATGCTTCATACAAAACGAAAACAAACAAGGTTTGTCCAGAAACGTGTTTATCGTATGTCGAGAGTTTTCTCTTAAATAATTAAGCAAATGCAAATGAGAAACGCGTATATATTGTTTTTTGTCAATGTCAGACATAACATTTTTAATTCATTAGATAGTGCCCTGACTATCACTATAGGTAATCATTTTTATAAGGAGTTTTTTTTATTTTTCAGATAGCGAACAGTTGTCAGTTTCGTTATAGCAATTACTTTCTGAAAATACCTCTACAAAATAATATTCATTGTAGAACGCATTTACGTAAATCGTCTAAACAACAAAACAAATCTTTGTGAGTATGAACGGAAATAATTATTCTAGCAATATGTGGTGTAATTTGCGCCCACACATAAAAATATTTTGCAATTTGATATTTTGTTTGAATATATCAGATATGATATTTTCAAACTGGAACTATTTGCTTTTAATTTTAAAGGAACGTCGAAATACTTACTAATAATTAAATACTAAATTGGCTGATATCTATGGGTTATATGTTTTTCTTTTGAAATGGTTATCCAAAAGATATTTTGTTTGCAGATATTCGAAAAAATACCCAATTTCAAAGATATTTGTGTCCTAAGTGTAAAATTACTGTCAAGCGCTGAGTAATTTAGTTGGGGAAATTTAAAAACAATGTCTATTTTTTAAGATGATAAGCAATTTAGAAAGGGCATCGAAAAACCAGGCTATTTTGATTTTTACGAGGGGGCATCCCCCGAGTATTAATCAGATTTCGATGTTTTGATGCTCTTTCTCTTTTTTGTTAATTAGTCAAAAGAGAAACACGTTCCCTGTTGCAAAAAATGCCATTCCCCAGAAAAAAATAACCAAATGAACGGTAATCCTGAATATATTATTTTCTGGTTTCGGTTTTCCCTTTCTCTGCAAACACAATAATAAAACCCCGGCAAAAATAAGAGCAATTAATGGGGCATTGCTCTTGGTTGCAGGTTTAATAATACCTGAGTCCAGTTAACACACTGTGATGTTAGTAATAATTAAAATTTAAAAATACGATTTAACGCTGAACAATTTTCAAAGAAATGTCCCCAACTATAGTTACAATGAACCTTTTAAATTTATTTTTAGGTGAAAATTGTTTTTAAATATAAAATGTTCAGCCTCTTCTTGTTTTTTTACATTGAACATAAACTGGTTAATCCGAAGATTTATTTCACAGGGTAATATTTTTTGTTTGAGTTTCAAGGGGGTTTATTTGTAAAAACCACAATTAGATGTTTGTTTATTTAAAATTATTAAAACAAAAATTTGACAACAATTTTTTTAAAATAATTTTCAATTTTACCTGAATACTAGTGTTTGGGAAATCTCGGGGAAAACCCCAAACCCATAATCGATTTAATTCGGAACAATCGGAAGGCTTCTCCGATCAATTTAATCGAAAATCGGAGCTGAATGTTTTCCAGCACAACTAAACTAAGAAAATAGGAAAAATTTCCATAACTTTTTTATT
Source organism: Ruditapes philippinarum (assembly GCF_026571515.1). Classification (NCBI taxonomy): domain Eukaryota; kingdom Metazoa; phylum Mollusca; class Bivalvia; order Venerida; family Veneridae; genus Ruditapes; species Ruditapes philippinarum. The sequence continues at coordinate 289,222 of NW_026863522.1, forward strand.
TAATTTAAATTTAATGTTTTTTATCTTTTGTTGTTTTAACGTTTTTACAAAATAAATTCTTAAGTCAGGACACAGTTTACTACATGTAATGGATTTCATTACTGATTTTATATTCAGAAAAAATCAATGTGTCCTGTTTGCCAGGAATTTATTTATTTTAATTAAAAAATAAAGGTTTTTTTTTATTTAAGTGCCCTAATTTAACCATATTACAAATAACAAATTCTTCAGACACAAGTTTTACCCCTTTACATACATGTAAAATTTATTTTTC